>NC_060207.1:226765000-227042500 GCF_021130785.1 Homalodisca vitripennis
AAACTAATTAGTTTTAAATTAGAAAACTATTTTAGAGTTGGATTATAAATCTTCAGGTCTAAATATTTTAATCACTCCCGTAAAATAAATTCCTCGATTTTCAGGCACTATAAAACACTGGTGATGCAGAAAAGATTTTTGGAACTCAAAATTATAACTTATAATATAATTTTAACAACACCTCTTACATAAAATATGTTAAAAAATTGTTGATTGTTTAAGTTGGAAAAATATTAATTTTGTTCTTCAAACCCTTACTGAAATGCTATTTTTAATCTTATTTTATTAAAAAGATTATATTTAACAGTTTATTCCCAGCATTGCATAGTACTTGGCATTTTATTATAACATACCTGTGTTTTATTTTGATAAATATATCAGTTAATTACGGAAGCGATTTGATCCTTAGTACAGATAAGGATAGTATTGACAGTAAGTGGATATTTAATTTAAGTACATTTATTTGCTATACTTTTTGTACATTTAAAGTGTAGTATTACACTAAGCAAATACGAGTATAACATAAATTTTGGTATGTTTTAGTTCTTGAAAAACTAACTAAACCAATGAATGACGTGTACAAAAATCAATACTACTACTTTAACCATTGCCTATTGTAATTTTAATTTTATAAAATCAGTTTATAACTTGTTCGAGGGATGCCGAATGATTTTAATAATAAATAGTCTACTAAACAATGCAAATAATGTTACTTCTAACTTTTATGCGGAGACATTAAATAGTTTTATTTGACAACAATAATAACCAAACTTTGAAATTAAAACGATGTTTAAGCATTACAAATGTTAGGTATAGTAATTATTAATCAATTATCAAAAATCAAGACTCAAAAATCTCATGGAGCGTGCTATATTACTCTCAAACGCAGTAATTTCCATGGAAACAACGATTGGTAATGTTAACAAAGATGTATTTAACTTACTCATTTAAACTGTACAATCCTACCAGCCTAGCTAAGGAAACTCGGGTTAATTTTGTGCTGTAATCCCAGCCTTTGCCGTTGCAAAATTTGACATGATCGGAGGCTGATTGATGATGTTGTCCATTAACATCTGGCCAAAGAATACAAAACACTAAGGTTTTATTACTAGATTTGTGATTATCAACAGTATATCCAATTGACATGAAGTTAAAAATTGCAAATATAAACTACAACATTTTATCTGGTTCTTTATTACAAAAATATTTAAAGTAATGATTTAATTGAATTTTAGAATATCCTTACGTTGCATAGAACGCACCAATAAGCGGACAAATGTAGTAGTTATTTTTTTCAGAGTTAACATTTTATTGTATACATTTGAAACCAAAACATGTTGAAGCAAGTCGTTCTGAGAATGGAGGTAGGAAATATAAGAAAACCAGATTGAAACCTCAAATATAATAACTTAGTATATTTTGTGATTAGAAACACCAAGTTTTTCTATTCAAATTGATGATTCTACCATTAAAGCATATAATTCGTGAAAAGTAGGTTGGAATATTTGCCAATAATTTGGAGCCCTTGTTCTTTACAAAGTATTACTTCTCTAGATGTAATTCAAAACAAGTTTTTAAGGTATTTATATTTTATAAGATTTGTTTCTTGTGAGCAAAACCTGTCAACTTAAGAAGTATTTTTTTCTTTTAAGACTTTAAAAACAAGAAGAGACAGATTCATTATTTTATTTATTCATACAATTTTACATAACTTAGTTGATAGCTCTTTTTTGGCTGGAAATGTTTTTCTGCATGTTCCCAGAAGTAATCTGAGACCCTCCTTGGTTTAACACAACGTTTTTCATACAGTGCAGTTTCATAACTTATAAAATATTGTTTTTATAATAAGTAACCGATTTTTATAAAGTTTTATGATATTATTATGTATTGTACTACATTGTATATTGTCTCCTGCTGTAATAAAACAGTTAATTTTCACTTAGCCTTATAGTGATTTTGTAATTAAGTCTTTTCTTACTAACATTTATTGTCAATATAGGTGTTTTGGGATAATATCTCTGTAGCTATTATAAAAAATAAATAAATGGCTTGAAGCACTACCAAGAAATGGAAGGCGTGGTATAGGAAGTCGGTGTTGGGCGTTTGGTATTCCAAAAATCCTCGCAAAATATAAATATGTAAGCTAAAGTTGTATAGAAATAAGATCGCTAACCTTGTAACGTTACATTTTCAAACCGATACGATTTGTGAAAAAAATTCTGTCCTTACTCTTATGCATCAAAAGTAAATGGAGAACGTCGATTCCGGTAGCGAAACCCCAAACCCGATAGTTTGATACAGTGATAAAACATGTTATTACACCATGTTGTTGCGAGTTAATAAATAACAGGTCTTTATTCTATATGTGGGCTTATGTAATCTGCACTTACATCTGTTAAAATCAATCATTTTGGAACTGACGTTTTAGATTACATTCAGCTTTTTATCATGTTATATTATATCAGCTGTAATTTAATTTGTTGTTATTATTACTTTTTGATAATAGGTTTCGTGATTGTTGGTTTATTAAGTGAGTTACCATAAATTAATATTATTAAGTCGTTTTTATAGTTAATTATCTATTTTATTTTTGAAAAATACTCAAGTGGTATCAAAACCGGGGATGAACTTTGCTGAATAACTTACGCTTTCCAAAAAAATTTGAAGTACATAACCCGATTTTAGATCCTTCATCCTGGTGATGGCTGCAACTTTTTATTGATCTGCTTGTAGACCTTGATAGGACAATGCAAGTACAAGAAATTAGACAAATGGTTGTGAAAAGACAAACTGGTCAGCATTGAATTTAAGTCCAGCATCATGCAACTTAACTTCTTTTCTTAGCAACTTTCACGACTTCTTCACTAAGAAATTCCAATTCTTGAGAAGTTTTGTGGTGAATTAGAATGATGTCCATTGAGTATTCTGCGTCTTTCATTCCTTTTAGTATATCATACATAGCAGCTTTGAAAATGTCAGGACTACAGCTCAAACCAAAAGGTAGTTTCAAACTAGAGTATTGCTAATGGCGTAGTTTAGCGGGTACAACGGTTATCGCAAGATAACAGGATCAAGCAACGTCGAGCGTGGCTGCTGCTTGGTTGGGTGGAGCGATCCTGTCCTTGCAAGCAGCCCGCCTGCCCGGCCGTTGGTGGTGGTTCGGAAGTCACCTTTGAGCCGTTGGGGCCCAGGTTAAGTGTTAGAGAGGTCTTCTTAGCTCCAACTTCACCTGGTAAAATAAGACATATTTACTTTACTTTATCTGCCCCACGGAGAAATTCTGCAAATGTGAGAAATTTTGAAGACAGCCATTACTTTGAGCAACCAGAACTATTTTATAGAGTCTAATAATGTGGATAAGGTTGTCCCTTTACGCCTAGCGGAAATGTCCTTGATAGTCGTCGAGGGAAATGTCTCCCTTTCACAATTTTATCCAAATCCGAATTCAAATTTTTACCTTTCTTTTTAACTGCTATCATAGGAGAAACACAAGATGGTGGTTCACGGGCACGTTTTATGATGCCATCGTGCACTACTTTATCCAGTTCAGCTTTGACTGGGCCCCCAATATTATGAGGGATTCTTCTGGATGGGTCGATTTTGAAATTAGGGTTATCAATAAGGTCAATTATTCCAAATCCTTTAGGCACCATATTCCTTGTAAATCTTAGTGGGCGTCAGAATGTGAGCAATTCTCTCGATGAAACATAATTCTTAACATAAAACACGATCCAATATAGACTGATGGCCTGGTGAATCATTGTTTGTAAATAGATGTTTCTAACTACTGGGCAATTTGTTTCCTGTAATACTGATGTGATCATGTTGTCGATAAAAGGAATGGTAGTTGGCTTTACACTTGCCTTTGCAGTTCCTAACCTGAATGGGTTTCATCTTCATATGGTGACTATCAGAAGATTGAAGAGATATATTCTTATTTGCTGTAGAGCGGGATTTAATTATATATTTTATTATTGAAAACCATGCACACTGCCTCCATGGCCTAACAAGACATTAGTCCTGTCAATCTTATTCTACTGTCTACCTGCTTATAGGAGCAGCAATTTCGAGAGAGGACGTTGGCGGAATCCAAAAGCTACAGAACTCAGCGATCAGTTCTTTGTTTGAAGTTTGTTCTTGACGATGGAAGGATTGTGAAGGAAACAGGCGAGTTCTGCAATTTGATCTCTTCTTCAGGTAAGTAACTAACCTAACACATAATTACAAACTATGTTAAAATAAACAAATCATACCAGAGCGTTGCGACACGCGTAAGTCAGAAATCACAACCACAATGTTGTGTGTCAATTTCACTAACTCTAAAACGTGCACTTGATAAAAAACTAAACACAACACTAATTATTGAAACTAAATTACAAAATACAGGTGGCAATAGGTATGCATTCGTCGACCAACCACCTACGACTGACCAGAGGCTAATCGCAAATGGCGATTGTCACGGCAGAAAACAAGATGGCGGCAATAAAGGAAGGGAACAGGAGTGGGCTCTTTTTTATTATTGGTTCATGCTAGATGAACTTCTCAAAACCATACTGTGACTCCGCATTGGTTTATTAAAAATATATAATCTGTTTGAAACTTGTGGTTTTCTTTTTAGTTAATTTTTCAGAATTGGCAACCAAAGCGGTCTAATCTCGACTGATGGTTGAGTGATTAGTTGATCTGCCAATTTAATGTACGTTGCCTCTATTAATTTCCTTTTAAAGAGAAATGCTTACATTAAAGACTTGTGTCACAACGCTCTGGTATGATCTGTTTATTTTAACATACTTTGTAATTATGTGTTAGGTTAGTTATTTACCTGAAGAAGAGATCAGATTGCAGATCTCGAAACGTAGTGTTACTGACTTTTGTATCACTGAACGATGGCAAATGTCCGGAAAAATCCTGCTTCCTTCAGCGATCAGGTTTATTTTCTACCTGAGACGGATTGACCATATCTCTGTCAAGTTACTTATTATCATTCTCACCAGGTGGTGTAACAAGTTACGCTGAGCATATGCTTATTTTGAGCCTGAGTCCATTTTGGATTGACCAAGTTGACAAGTGGTATAGGTCAGCATTGATCTGACCGATGGCCATTTCTATCGTATCCGGCTCCTAAGCGAGATGCAACTGACAGTCATCAGCATACAAATGGACGGTGCAACCGCACACACAGCGGGAAGTCTGATGTATTCTTGAACAAAATTGGGCCGAGGCAGCGGCCTTGAGGTACACCACACCATTTGAGAAGAGATTGAGATGTCTCAAGTTTCCAGACCGTAATTTGGGTAAAATGTCTTGATTTTGGACATGAGTCATCATCTGCTTTATTGCTATCTTTTCCACAATATTTAACCCAGCGGAAATTTGGAAATGGGTCTTAGTTCCTCGGTTTTGGAAGTTGTAACTTTACGTAGTGGCCGAATGATGATTTCCTTCCATTCTCTAGGGAAAACTAAACATTTATTTAATTTCAATAAACAAAAAAAAAGTACTTGGATCACAAAAAGTACTTGCTCCGCCAGGACTCGAACCCGGATCTCTCACTTGCCGGGTGAATGTGCTACCATTAAACCACAGAGGCTTTACTTTTTAAGATTCAATTATTTTGTATTTGGCCGTATCTGTCTCATATGCGTTTAAATAACCAAACTAACATATGATTGGTAGACCTAATACCTGTCAAACGACTTTTATTTAGATTAATTAAATTTGTATAAATGGCAATAGCCGAATTTAATTTACTAATATTTAATTTATTATATAATACAGCTAGTCAGGTATAGTAAACTAAATTTTGGATACCAGTTGATAATATAGCTCTTCCTAAGAGCTACTGCTCATCGCCACCTAGCACTCAAAGGGTTAATTTACAGGTAACGATAGCCTTCTTTAGTAAAGGTAGTAAATAATCTTCTGCAGAACTCAATTTACCTAATAAGATTGATTTTATCGACCATGTTTTATGATAATTAAGGAAGAATTCATTAAATTATGCTTTTTATACAATTAATTATTTTACTTAGTTGAATTTGATATTTTAAAGCTATCACACTAGTCACATTAAATTTGCAATACATATTTCGTACACGATCTTCGCTTTGTATCATTACAACATTATTTCATTTCAATATTTTACCATGAAATAATAAAAATGTATCAAACGTTCGTAAAGCAAATGAAATACTATAAAAATGTTTATGGTTAGTTAACATCATATTTAAGACCTAATCTCATTAATATTATTGCGAAATTGCATTAATGTCTACAGTAAAATGTTTTAAAATACGGAGGAATCGAATACAACCATACTGTTCTGTAAAGTTCGCGCCAAAATAGTTCCATATTTTCCCGTCAGGTGTCACTGAGGGGACAGAGCGCGAGTTGTGATAACGTATGTTACATGTGTGATTTAATGTGTCACTTAAACTTGTATAATAGTGCTTTACTAGACCAGTGCTATTTCCAACTAAGCTCTAATTATTTATTTCAGAACTATCGCAGCTTACAAGATTTAGCTAATGTAGAACTGGCTATATTACTTAAGCTTAAACCTTTTGTTAATCTTAAATTAAGTGCACGTGTCAGTTACTCGTTACAATGCTGCTTTATTATCATTTTAATTTTACAAACCAGGTCGTGTTCACTCTCAAAGTTTACTTTCTTTAAAATGAAGGATTACATCATGCTGATTAAGTTTTCAATCTGACAATGCAAAGTTATTAAATTTTTATGAGTGAATATAAACAGAAACAAAACTGAACTTTACAGAATTTAAATTCTATTCAGTTAAAGATTACGTTTTAAAAACGAGCCAATCCCTTATACAGTCTTTAACGCCGACCTTTATTTAATATTAAGCTCATAAATGTTGTTCTCTAGAAGTTACTATGGTCATAATAAACAATTGTAACATAATATATGACACACAATAAAGCCCAGTTACAGTTTGACAGAGCTTTTTGAAATACAAATCGTGGTTTGCTTTTCTCTTCAAAAGAATATTATTATTATAATTCCTCTTAATTTTGTTATATTGTGTTAGTAATGGGAGAGATCCACTACAGCCTTTTAAACACCTATTTCAATTTATTTTACTATCACTGGAATAAAACATTTTTCAATATAATTTTTATTTTTGTACAAGGCCTTTCGGAATCAATGATTCCATCATCAGGCACTTCACAAATTAACAAATGTTAATATTTTTCTAAAAAATATATATTTTAATAACATATGGTAAAATATTTTTATATATGATTAGCCAGTATAAAATATTTCAACAGAATTACATTTTAATTTTCTTATAAATTGAGATGAGAGTTGAACTGAATTTTGAATTGCTCCGTCTTCATTATTGATACGGACCTATTTCATTGATTTACGTTTTAGGAATCTTAAATTTTGTACTAACCTAGATTTAAAAGACGTAAATTTTAACGCAAACAGGGTATCACAAAAGAGACTTTGTCATAAACATCCAATAAAATCTAGTCACAATTCAAAATAACATTTTTAAGCAGATACGTTGTCTTTTTTGAAAGAATGTGTTCTTTTTCCTGTCCTCATACATTGGTTCATCTGAAAACACATTAGTCATACCCATTTAAACGCCTTCTTCATCGAGTAACCTTTTGGAATTCCAAATTTCTCACATACCTTACTTCGTAGCGGGACGAAATTATTTTCTCTTGACCAAAACACAATTTCTTCCTCCTTGAACACTCTCTATTGTGTCCCGAAGAGACTCGAGGGGGCGAGACTTTGACCTGCGAACTGTAAATAAAATAATGGCGTGCAATCATTCAATTAGCGGCAATTAGCAGAGCCTCTCCATTAATCGCTTCACCTCGCCCGGACTGATGGTCTTGCACTGAGCGTACGTTTCTTCAGTACTTAGACTGTCACCCGGGCCCGTACTTGTTTCTTAAACGATTTTACGGGGCCCGTGCCGGGCCCCGCAACACATCTATTTGAAGGGACAGAATTGACGGACGATATAGCTAAATATAATAACTGTAACATTATTACAGGCTAAATTTGTATCATCGTTCATTACAATTCCGAAGAAACTGTGACTATTACTTAAAAAGAAAATAATCGTACTTTTGATTTAACAATACCGTACGTGTTTATTTATATCAATAATAGTTGCTGCGAGCAAACAACAAATACCTCAACGCTTATGACCGGTCTAACCCAATGAATCGTAACTGGAATGTCGACACAAAAGACGAATTATTAAATTAAGAATAAACATAAAAATATGAAAAAAACGTGTTTTAAACGTTTCTCTCGCAATCATTGATATATAAAAAGGGTTTCAATCATAAAACTAATAGATTCATTATTCTTACATTTTTAGAGTCGACTAAATTAATTATAACAATGCATAAAATGGTACGATTTATAATATTTTTTTCCGTACATATATTGAATCTTACTATCATTAACAAAATATTAAGATGTTATTAATGAGGTAAAGGTGAGGTGGCAAGTGGGGGGGGGGGGAAGCCGCCAAAGCTGACTACGTCACTGCTGACACCTCAACCTCCCTCACATGGTTCTTGGGGGACCACCAAAACCACCAGCAACTGGTTGTGGGTCAGTTCATCAACATCTTATAATGTAAATAAGAGAAGGCGATATCAAATTTAATAAATATGTATTAACAGAAAACAGACTTTTTTCCGGACATTTGCCATTATCCATTTGTAAAAAAAACAGTTACACGACGTTTCGAGATCTGCAATCTGATCTCTTTCTCAGGTGAATAGCTAACCTAACTACAATCTAGGTAAAAATAAACAAATCATACCAGAGCGTCTGTCCCGGATAAGTCACGAATCACAGCCATTTTGTGCGTTAACTCTACTAACTCGGAAACGTGTTTAATAAAAAAGTATAATATTAACAATTAAAACTGAACAACAGAATACAGATGTCAATAGTTCTGCACTCGCCTGTAGATTAACTTCTATAAGATCTAGGTAGTTGGTCGGCGAATATGTGTTAGTTGTCACATCCAAACGTAAGCCGAAGAATATCCACTATGAAATATCGCTAAGATTTATTGTGTAGAATAACAAAATTAAGTTTCATAATTATTTCACTTGTGTGTGGCATACTAATACGGTATAAGGATTGTTTTCAGAGAGGCAGATATACAAGTACAGAAAAAAACAGAAAGAAATTAAAGTTAAGGAAATTTTTTTAACAGTTTAAAAAAATCCGGAAGGTTTACATTTTGCTAGAAATAGACTAGTAACCGACTAGAAACAGAAGTAAGGTGATGTCAGCAAAGGATAGAACTGGGGTATCCTTAACTGAACATAGGTGTCACATGTCCCCTAGCGTGTACAATCAAGCTCCGATCACATTATTTGTCACACATTAGGTATTGTTGATCCAATATGTTGTAATTATTCCACTAGAGACCAAAGTCTATTTAGCTCTTTTCTGGCTAGAGAAATCCGCTTCAAATTAGGTTTCTCATTCATGAATTGTTTTTGAATTTCAAATGCATGTATCATAACTGAGTTTATTAGTTCTGTATTAAAGGACCCTATAAAATAGTTTTAAAAAGGATTTTGTAATTTTTATTTTTGTTTTTTCGGCAAATTTCCATATGCAAATTTGGCTAAGTTACTATTATCAGTAATTCCCAATTAAGGCAGTGTTTTTTTTTTTTTCAGATTTCGCGCTTATATAGGCTACACAATCTTGCTAAATGATAACGGTCTGGAATTTGACCAAGGAAAATAACTGCAAAATTGAAACGCATAAGTGTCATTCTAGTTTAAATAAATATCGATGAGATTAATAGGAGTTTTTAAAAGTTTCAATGAAAATTGAAACAAGACTGGTGAAAAATAATGACATTTGATACATTATTCCTAAACAGTTTTCTGCTACTAGTGCAATAACAGTTAATATTCCCTCGGTTTTAATAATAAAAATTAGTATCTGAGTCCCACAAAAAATAATACTTATGTTACAAAGTTTGATATATTTCTGGTTTTCGATTGTAAACAGCACATAAAAAGAACATTAAGTTTCAAGTAATAGGTTCCATCCTCTTCTTCAGTTGTCACAATACATTAATGCATTCAGAAAAAACTACTCAATGTAGTGACGGTAGTGTTCTATTTTTGTATCATATATACTACGGAAAACGTAGAAGAAACCGGTTTCCTTTCAAATCAATTATAAAATTTAACAAAGGAAAATATATTTCTAATGCAATAATATGTGCTATGTGTGTAAAGGGCTGAAACCGTTATTAAACGCGTATTTGCTTTTACAAACGGATCTCTTGTACAACCCTCGCTTGTTGTACAAACGAAGGTAAAATTAGTTGCATTTTCAAAACGAATTCTATGTATGAGGTATATTTAATCGCTGAAATATCAAACGATCACACAACACATCGTGAAATTTTGCGACTATCCGTGTTACCTCGCAGCGGTTACTATTGTTTTCCAATTTTTAGGTTTCGCATTCTTACTCTTTAAAATTAGAAATTACACAAGGGGTAACATTCAGTAAAGTTTGGAGATTCTCTTTAGTCAATGACACGTGATCGATTCTGAGGTGTGTACAAGATGAATATGTAGTGCAGCCCGCGCCAAAATAGTAAGGAACATTAGAGGCGGTGTTGCCAAATCTCTGCTGACCATCAAACTGTTCCCTAATGTTTAGACGGCGGTCATTTCTCATACACGTAAAACTCTCAACAATGTTGCACGCGGGGTGTACAGGGGGGGGGAAGGATTGGGGTAATCAACAATCTGCCATTGGAGATTTTAAATTCCAAATCACTCAATATGTCGTTGTGTTGCTATGATCAGTTACCATCTAATTTTCCAGGAACTTCATGACCGAACAGTGAATTCAATTCGTGCTTTGATCTAACCAACTTCCTTGAGACGAAAGTTCACTCTTTACAAAGTTGCTGTCCAAGTACTGTGGAGGAGGACCAAGACGTTGGGAAGGCACGCGACTCATCTGCCGGTGACGTCATACGACTGTAATCACTAACATCCTTATCAGAGGCGCCACACGCCACAGACCATTATACAGTCTCCTGCGTTATCCGAGATCTGGCGGGATAACGAGCCGACGAGCCAGTCCCTCCGACTGTTGGACAAATCCCGCCCGGAACAGCTGTAAATAAAACCCTCCGGGATTCGAATGCGGGAACGAGTGGAACGATCACAAAATCAAAACAAGATTTATTGAGTCGGGCAAGAATGTCCGACAGAAATTTACAACAGTGCATTCTTTTATAATCCAATTTTCGACCGAAGGAGAGACGCGATCGTAACGCCGAGATTTACGCCGCTTGTAAAAATCCAATCAAAACTCGGCCGGTGAAATCGAATCACGAATATCACGATTTGCCTATCGTCCCGTAATACAGTCATTAGAGAGCCGGTCGATAATCGATTAGTCGGGTCGGAGTCTCGATGGTCGGCCGATCGACCGTTACGGGGTGAAATACAGTCACATTAACAGGGAGGAATGTGATCGCAAAAAGGAAGAACACAAAATGTAAGTAATATGTAAAGTAAACAGGCGGGCGGGTCTAGAGCAGAACCGGTCCGTGTACAGGGATGTCTTCATTATGCAACGGCTGAGGCAGCGAGTCCTGGGCCGTCATTCGCTCGCCGGTGAACTATGCTGAGGAAGTGATTGAGTTAGTGACAGAATACCGGAGAACCGGTTGAATTTACCGCCTCAACTGAGCAGATAAGAGTTGCAAGTCTGCCATAACACGTGGAGAAATAGAATTTTCTTCACCTAATCCTATTCGTTTTATTGGTTCAGGTCTCCAAACGACGTTAGACATAATAATTAGCTTTAACTAAGTTACCAACTCAACAGAATAAAATGACTCCAGGAGAAAATGTGTGTTGTATAAACTATGAGACCATTCGAACTCACAAATTGTGAAATTCTGTGTGAATATATTTGGATTTTATTCACCCAATAGTGATGTTTGCACGTGTTTAACCATGTGGTGGCCAGTTCTGCTTGTATTAATTAATTAAATCAACCGTCTTAAAGCTATTTAATGTAATATTTAGTGGTGGGTTCGTGGTAATAACTTTCGTGGTGTCAAGAATTCGTGGAACATTTCGTGGTTTAATTTTTGATTTATTTTGGTGGAAGGCGAGCCACAATATAGGACGCCCAAAGATCCAGAGGAAGGATTAGAATTATCCGGTCAAAAGGAATTTTTGATTTTTTAACTACTGGGACAATTAATTTGCGCCGTTATAAAAGAAGTGTTTATGGTTAGAAATAAAATAGGGTTACGACTGTCTTTGAAGAATGAAATCTGAACATTTAATATAATCAGAAATACGAAAAAAATCGTCAAAGGCATAGTATGTTCTATACTTTGCGGCATGATCGATTAATACTTTAAGCCCTGAAATGTAAAATTTAATTTAATTAGTGTACAGACACCCCCGCCCGCACTTCGTTATAAGACACATCTAGGGGTGAAACAATGTTGTACCTGATGAGGCAATGAGAATACCACTTCATCTTTATTGCATTTGTTTGTAGTCCAGGTGTCTCTGATGTCGAAAAGATGTAGAGAGTTCGACTGTTTGGATCTTTTCAGATGTATGTTGATTCCAGATTCTGTTGGACTTTGAGTCTGAGTTAGATATAGCGCAGGTTCGAATCCTGTCGATGACCCGTGCACTTTTTATTAGTACCATCGACCTTGTACTGTATCGACTCTCCTCTTTATTCTGTTTGATAAGAGCCTTGCACAGGCCAGTGGCCCATGATGACGGGCAGAATAAGGCGTAAAGGGGGATCGGATTCTCCTAAAAAAAAAATTAATCGACCCTTCCCACTATTTCTCTACGTTTTGTATACTTTCGCATTGAATCAACTCTTCCCACTACATGTGTACAATACTTGGTTGCAACACTACGTGCTTGTGTAACATGTCTAAAACATCGGAATGTACTCAAGTGTGCACCTGATTAGACAATGAGGTCACCTCTTTATCTATATTACACTGGATTCTGCTGGGTAAAGCAAAGCTTTTTGGTAGCCGAGGTTTTTGGTAGAGTTGGTTTGGAGGAGGTTTTTGATTTAGAAACGATGTAACACGAAAACAACCTTAGATCAAACATCATGTTGTCAAGACTCCTTTTTATATAACCGAAAAAATGGCAAGGACTAAGTAATATTGTCAATGTGCTCGACTGTACATTCCTTCTAAGAGTCAAATCTGTAGCAATGTCAGATCTAAGAAGTTGCACTGAGTGAAAGTAAAAGGAGCTAAACTCGAAATTCGCAACGAATAAACCTTTCCCACCATAGTTACGTTATGTGTTATAGTGTAAGTTAATAGTATGAATTTAATTTGTTTAGTTTTTTTGTGGATAAAGATGGAGGGATGGAACTCGATACACCTTTCTAGGAAATATAAGTGAACATTTTATTCTCTGTTATAACTCTGCCTATTTCCCCAAAATTGGATTTTGAGGGGGTGGAAGTAAAAGACCCGTTAAGTGATACCTCATTTCAAAGGTCTTGATAAATTCAGAAGAACAGTGGAAACTAGACCTTTCTATCTCAACCCAGTTCAACATGACAGCTCACTGAAATTAATTCCAAAACAATTGAGGCAAAACATGAAAATTCACATTTCGAAAATAAAAGAATCAATAGACAAACCACTTTCTGTACAATCTCAAACCTGTTTTACAGTGTTATTACCTGCTGCAGGGCAGGCCTCCCTTATCTTATCAGTTTTGAGGAAGTCAGTATCATGTCCAGTTTCTGTTTGGACTTAACAAAGTTAAGCCGTGTTTTTGTTATACTTTATGATGGAATGAAGTGTTTAAATGAACAAGAGCTATGAAATGAAGTATCATTTAGTGATACAATTTAAAAATTGTGAGCACCCCCGAAAAATCTCATTTTGGGGAAATGGGCAAAGTTGTAAAAGTGACTAAAAAGTTTACTTCTATTTCCTAGATAGGTGTCCCGAGTTCCATCCCTCAATCTTTGTCCATCAAGACCTAAAGAGAGTGTATCCATATTTTTAACTCACACTGTATACCTGAAGCTTCAAATATACGAAGGTATTATGCCACCCATATTGGCGTGAAATGTGTTAAGAACGCTATTGACGTTACGATGTGAGGAGTAACTTCAGGAATAAATATCAAGATTAATCACATCCTTCTATTGACATTTACGAGCTATTTACTGCTGATCAGTACATAAACAACCTTTCTTGCGCAATTCAAACTGTGCAATTAATACCTAATCAACCTTAGAGCAAGGCAAGCGTTATTTACAGTGTTATAAATGTTACGGCATATGAATACCGCTTGCTTTTATTTGTTCAGAAGCGTGTAATAAACATAATATTTTACGATTGAGCTCCATGAAGGTAATATATAACCGGAAGATCGACTGGTGAAGACTGTGGGACTTGGATCACGCTCTCACATCGTGCCCAGCTGCAAGGCTACCAGACCTTCACTCTATCCTGTAGGGTATAATCTTACAGATAAGAACGATAAGTCTCAGACCCTCGGCTCTATCCTGTAGGGTAGAATCTTATAGATAAGAGCGATAAGTCTCACAGACCCTTCACTCTATACTGTAGGGTACAATCTTATAGATAAGAGCGAAAGTCTCCGACCCTTCGCTCTATCCTGAAGGGTAGAATCTTACAGATAAGAGCGATAAGTCTCAGACCCCTTCATTCTATCCTGTAGCGTAGAATCTTACAGATAAGAGCGATAAGTCTCACACCCTTCACTCTATCCTGTAGGGTAGAATCTTACAGATAAGAACGATAAGTCTCAGACCCTTCATTCTATCCTGTAGCGTAGAATCTTATAGATAAGAGTGATAAGTCTCAGACCCTTAATTCTATCCTGTAGCGTAGAATCTTACAGATAAGAGCGATAAGCCTCACACCCTTCACTCTATCCTGTAGGATAGAATATTACAGATAACAACGATAAGTCTCAGACCCTTAATTCTATCCTGTAGCGTAGAACCTTATAGATAAGAGCGATAAGCCTCACACCCTTCACTCTGTCCTGTAGGGTAGAATCTTACAGATAAGAACGATAAGTCTCAGACCCTTAATTCTATCCTGTAGGGTAGAATATTACAGATAACAACGATAAGTCTCAGACCCTTAATTCTATCCTGTAGCGTAGAATCTTACAGATAAGAGCGATAAGCCTCACACCCTTCACTCTATCCTGTAGGGTAGAATCTTAAAGATAAGAACGATAAGTCTCAGACCCTTAATTCTATCCTGTAGCGTAGAATCTTAAAGATAAGAGCGATAAGCCTCACACCCTTCACTCTATCCTGTAGGGTAGAATATTACAGATAACAACGATAAGTCTCAGACCCTTTAATTCTATCCTGTAGCGTAGAATCTTATAGATAAGAGCGATAAGCCTCACACACTTCACTCTATCCTGTAGGGTAGAATATTACAGATAACAACGATAAGTCTCAGACCCTTAATTCTATCCTGTAGCGTAGAATCTTATAGATAAGAGCGATAAGTCTCACTCCCTTCACTCTGTCCTGTAGGGTACAATCTTATAGATAAGAGCGATAAGTCTCAAACCCTTCACTCTATCATGTAGGGTCGAATATTATAGATAAGAGCGATAAGTTTCAGACCCTCGACTCTTGGCTTACTTCTGGTAATTTTTCAGTCTTTCTCCTAATTTTGTTGTCTCGAGGATACAGGCAGTTTTTATTTATATCTGTCTGACCATCCGCACGATATCTCAGACACAAACTGACGTGTACACTTAAAATTTGGCATCAAGCTTCACTTTTGTGTAAGCAACGTTGAGTCCGATGATTTTGCACAATTTAACTAAGCGATAAAGAATATTTTTACATTGGTCTTAAAATATTCACAAGTAAGTATGATGACAAATAGAAAATAGCAGAATAAGCTATGTTATATGTTTAATAAATACATTTGTAAGCAAACCGAGTGCGTTCATATGAGATTTTTAAATATGAAATTTTTATTCATGGAGCAAAATGAAAAAAACAATAGAAAGTCTATGTTAAAAGTCGGTGGCAAGATTTTACTTCAGCTAATTGTTGCGTAGTACCTTTCCTAAGGCCCCATGAAAGTGAACTGTAGCAACATTTACGTTTATTTAAGCCTTTCCACCTTAGCTAAGTTTTATAGTTAGCTGTTATAGTTAAATAATACGAACAATTCAGAGTAGCAATCTCAATTAACACATATATTTTCTTCACTTTCTTCCTCTCAAATTCATAACCTGTCTCGGAGAGCCTGTACAGTTTGTGAGTTGGAATTTTATAATTTGCTTTGAAATTGTTACCTAACGAGGTTGCAGCGTTTGGCAACTCATGTAGTGATCTAAAGTAGCATTGTTCATATTTAATTTGTATCTTTTAACATTTTAACCCTCCAGCAGGGTACTACATGAGAAAATACTTTACCAAACACAGCTAGAGAAGACTACATCTTTCTGTTAGTGTTGTGTTCTCCTCACAACTATATTTTTATACGTTGATTATCACCTGAGGCTAATTTCTTATCCTACACTGTACGAATCTTAGATATAAGGCGTACTTAACAGCTATATTGGGCCAAGCATTCAATACTATCGATTCAAGATCTAAATACAGGGTGACATGCTAGAGCACTTCAAATTTATTCGGGTAACTCAGGTTTGTCCAAATGCTTCGCTGGACCTAATCCACCAAGTACCTTGGAGTCGTCCTGAGCAGGACTCTCACCTCAAGGAAGGAGGACTTCGACACGGCATGTCTGCAGGTCAAAGATTACTGGCGATCCTGAGCCCGGCTCCGGAATGTCCACCGACATAAAGCTGCTGCTTTACAAGTCAATCATAAGAGTTATTGTCACGTATGTTGCTCCCGTCTGGTACTCCAAGACCTCCAACACGATCAAGGAGATACTAGAGGCCTTCCAGAACAAGATGATCTGGCAACTGATAGCCATCCCTAGTCCATCAGAAACAAGGCCATCGAAAACAGAGAACTTCTAAACTGACAAGGATAAAGTAAGCTCGTCGTAGCCTGCCAAAGAGGAAACTATTTTTTTGTTATTTATCAACTCCAACACAGAATGAGAAAAGTCCAAGAGCTTGCTCACTATGAAGGTACACCCATACAATTGTCTATAGTTTCCCTTGGCAAGGCTTCGTACATTAGTTAGTTCCTTCGTATTATTCTCCCAAGATAACTCCAGCTCTGTGACCCAAGAAAAGGTCTGAGCGGATGTGGTGATTGCTGTTTTGTTCGACGTAGATTTATGCCAGTTTTGTCCAATAAGGTCGGATCCTGGGATTATTCCGGCAGTATATCAAGAGACAATGCACGGCCAGGCCCTCTTCTCCCCCCCCCCCCCGTTAACCAAGTCCTCTCTTTAATATGCAATATGCTTATTATTGGAGCCATCTTGAATCCCCCCCTCCTCCCTCTGACACTGTGAAAATTTCTATTCATATTTTTATTTTAATACTTTCAAATTTAAGCCACGCTTTGTTACATTCTTTCACGCCCTTGCCAAGTTAAGGATTTAGGCACACTGAATTAGATCTTTAGAGAAATTCCCAATACGTGTCATGATAATCGAACTTGTAGAATATTTTTCTCTCATAGTCCTTGCCATTAGATGCTACGTTTTCGAAGTCTTCGAATCCTTCTGGAGAATTAAAACTAAATTGGTTTACTGCCCTCTGAATCATAGTAATAGAAGACTAACATGTTTTATACCTAGATACACAGAATATAAGAAGTAATGGTATAAAATTGTCAAGAGTTAACGACCGTGAAACAAGCGGAAGATTGACTGATGGATGAAGACTGGAACTAACGTAGGGTCTTTATTGAGATCATCCTTTGGTATGTAAGAAATCTTACCTTCTTCTTTTATTTATTATCTATTCTGGTTTTCACATATTTTTTATTATTATAAATTATAAGGTTACTAAATTGTTGGTTTTTTAAAATTACAGATTATTTATATTTTTAGCTTCACAAGACGATTTAAAATCACAAACCCATATATGGCTTAATGTTGTAGTATAACGTGTTTAGTATAAAATATACGTTTTCTTTAAAGGTTTAATGTGTAACTTACTAAATAAAAATACAACGTATCAATATGTTGTCTTGTTCCCAAATGTGCTGAAATATTTATTTTTTATAAAGAATTGGTTTATATAACTAAACGACGATAAAGTGTGTTAGTATACTTTTGACATCAGAAAATACGTCTGAGAGAATTAAAAAAATATACTCAAGTATTACGACGAACGATTTGCATGCCAATTTGTTTGTTTTAATTTCACGTGTGTACCTCAAGGCGCCCGCTGTACGAGAACGTTGGGTGCTCATTTGCAGTAGCTGCAAGCTTCTCTGTACTAACTATCTATATTCGTGATTGAGGTATTTTACACAATAAAAAAAAGATGTACCACAGTTGTTTTCTTTGGCTTCATCGCCTTTTAAAATCTCACTGATAACTCTATTTTAAATGACTAAACCTGTTGAGGAGTACTGACAGCTATAACCGTCAACCTACCTAAGGTGTAGTAGAGTAATGAAAATTATCATTGATGGACTCCAGGGAGTAAAGAACACTTAATAGTTGTATTCATTAAAAATGTATTGAAATATTTGACCAAAATATTGCCTTATTTGCACCATCTAGGTGTTAAAACTTATATTTTAGAATTTTGGCAAATCATGATAATTTTTTAAACACGTAAATTCACAACCAGTGCCATAAGCAGTTTCTTTTCTTTATGCTCACTCATAAAAGAAGGGTTTCAGTCCTAATAATCACTCATTTTACCACAGTATTCACAAAACTGTCATATTCACTTCAGTACAATAACTGAGAATAGCCTATAAAGGAACTGGCGAAAAAAGACTGAACAACCTGTGGTAATATGTTCTGTCGCTAGGAGCCAGCACTTTACAGAATAATTACTTTGAACATTTCTCAATAGTACGTAAGAACACCCCTACAGAACTTAAACAGCCGTAAATTAATTGTTTGAACAAGCCATGATCAAACGGCTATAACCGTCGGTACTCTTTATGGGATTAAACGGCTATAACCGTCAGTACTCTTTTGGTATCAAACTGCTATAACCGTCATTACTCTTTTGGGATCAAACAGCTATAATTGTCATTACTCTTTTGGGATCGAACGGCTATAACCGTCAGTACTCTTTTGGGATCAAACGGCTATAACCATCATTACTCTTTTTGCATCAGTACTATTTTGGAACCATTTTAGATACACTTCAGCTGGTTAAACAATGCTCTTTTGTCCTGTATGTTTTGTTGACTTTTGGGAATGATAATTATTAGTAGCCTACAATAAAATGTGTAAACATTTTTAATCACCAGAGAGCTCTAGAGTGAGTTATTAATTAATAATTGCTGATTTCTAACCAATGTCAATTAGTTTACAATAATATTAGTAGTTTTGAAATTTTTGACCACTGGAAAGGTTTTTGACATACAATTGTCGAAATTGGCCTTTTCAGCGTAAAATAAAAAATTATAGTGTGCATTTAGTGTTTGATGAAATGATTTTAGAAAAGAGTTTTACCTTCAGGGTTATTAAAAATGAATTCATCATTAATGAATCAGAGATGAAAATAATGTTTTGCAGCATTTCGCAGGTAGCTTTATGTGCTTTTAAACCTTTTAGTCTTTGCATCTAGTAAGTAAGCCGACACAATTCTGCCATGCCGCAAGTAGGCTGGCATCTCGACAGCGAGTCTTGTGTTTTCTAACTGTGGGAATAAAAACAGTAATACACAAAGTGCTGTTGTTGCGGGTGGGAGAACGGTACGGTGCAGTCTACTCCAAAGAGAACACGTGATGAGTACACGAGCTCGAAATTACAGAGTAGAAGAGAGATAATGTGGTCCGTAAACCGTGTTATTGTCTCGGGCTAGCGTCATAATGACATCTTCCGACTGGTGCTGGGCAAACAGTAAATACACGTTGTGCAAGTGTGAAAATGACTCCATTTTATAAGCAATGTGCTGCATTTAGCGCGATTGCTCTAATAACTGCCCACCGGTACCTACTATCAGGTGAAAGTGGCCGTATTATGGTAAACGCACTTGTCTAATGGCGCATTCTGATTGGTTATTTTAAACTAATCATTGCATGGACGTCCGTAAAGCATGGTATTGGCCGCTTAATTGTTTGCAGAAGCATCTGTTAGTTCAGACGACTTAATTGTCACAACAACACGTAGCAATATACCAAATCATACAAACACATGTGTAATTGTTGTAATTATACGGTATGTACGTTTTATCGTTGGTGTAACTGACAATAATGCTCTCTTCGATGTAGGTAAACTTTTTATACCGGTCTGTTGCAATTGTTGTAATTGAACTAATAGAACATTTCTACATAACTTCACCTAACATTAACCCTCAGGACCCAAAACCGCCACAGTTCCAGTCACAAAAAGCTCCAAACAGTTTGAAACTTGGTACAAAATTGATCTTATCAACATTTTGGTTAAGTTGGTTGGCAAGCTTGGTTTGGTTCCAATATGGCGGCAGTTAAAATTTTTTACGACTGAACCGGAAGAAAAAATGTTCAGCCTTCTTTAACACTTAATCCTAAATTTTTGCCAATATAGATGTATTTTTCATTGTTCGTTTTGCAACATACCAAATGGAAACAAGAGCGGAAGTGGTTGGAAATAGAAGAATGGAGGGAATGTGGGTAGGGCTCACACGAAAAAGAGTATTCCTTTTAATTTTCGAGTAAATGTTGAAATACTTGGAAGAAATACCCGATGCAGTGCATCCCCCTTTAGCTCTGGTCGTAATTGTCCACATGGCTGCCCCATAGAACGATAATCGTGATCAGCAATACAGTGTGGATGACCCAAACTCATCAAGAGCTCTTGTCGAAGACATTTGAGTAGACCAGATCGCGTTCTAAATAATACTGAATGGTTAAAACACGACGTTGTTACGAGATAAAGGCATCTCCAGTACAAAAGAGAACAAGAGGTCATGTGAAAAAAGTACTAGAAGAAAAGATCGAATTTGGCAAGCCAGATTTCCATTCTTCCATGACGTTTCAAACAAATATTTAAAGATCTCCATTTAATATATGAGTTTTAGTGACAGTGAAACACATGCCATCGTTTCTTTATTAGGTCTTTTCAGTTTTAAAGTGACCATACGTAACCTATGTTGTTGAACTAGTGAACTTTTGCTGTATCAGACAAAATCAAAGTCACTATCCAGCATTTAGCATCATCACAATGTATTTGACGTCATAAAAAATCAGTGGTTCTTATGATTAAATCCACAATGTACATAAGACTGTTACATTTGATATTCATAATAACTAACTGAGCAATAGCTAACTAAGCAGTTATTAGTGAAGTCTGTTACATATAATGAATACCATAACTAACTAAGCAGTCGCAATTGAATTCTGTCACATGCGTACTATAACTAACCAAGTCTCGAGAAGTCTGTAACATCTAAGTAAATACCATAACTAATTGAAAAGTGTTTAACATTTAATTCTGTGATACATAACGTAACGTATCAAACTAACCAAGTTGCTTCAGAAGTCTGTTACATTTAATATCACTATCTAACTATGCGCTTGTTTAGCAGTCTATAACATCCAACACGTATAATACATCAAACTAAGCAGTTGATTGGGAAGTTTGTTACATTTAATGAGTACCATAACTAACTAATGAAGTGTTTATTTAATTCTGTCACATATACGTAACGTATAATACTATAACTAACCAAGTGCTTCAGAAGTCTGTAACACCTAACACATAATATATCAAACTAATTATGAAGTGTTTATTTAATTCTGTCACATATACGTAACGTATAATACTATAACTAACCAAGTGCTTGAGAAGTCTGTAACATCTAATAAATACCATACCTAACTATGCAGTGTCTTGAGATTTTGTTCTATCAAATACGTAACGTATGCATACTATAACTAACCAAGTGCTTAAGAAGTCTGCAACGTGTAATACAAAATATATCAAAACTAAAGCAGTAGTTTGAAGAGTCTCTTACATATAATGAATACCATAAACAACTAAGCAGTTTTCATTTAATTTTGTAAAATCTAATAAATATTGTATTAATAAAGTGCTTGAGAAGTCTGTAACATCTAATGAATACTATAACTAACTAAGGTATTATTATGTAGTTTTGTTACATCTAATACATACTATAACTAAGTGGCTGCTTGACAAGTCTGTTACATCTAATGAATACCATAAGTAACTAAGCAGTTGCAATTGAATTCTGTCAATCTAATACAAACTACGCAGTTGCTTCAGAAGTGTATTACATCTAATACTATACTTTACTAGAAGTAACTAAGAAGTAGCTAAGAGTAGTCATATCTATCATATCCATAACTAAATAAACAATATCTAAATAATTTAGTTGCTAGTAAAGTTGTCACTAAACCATAAATAATTAACTAAGTAGTTTTACCCACGTTTTATGTCTCGGTCGGACAAGATTTATCGATAGTTGTGAATAACTAACATTAGCTGAGTTGCTATGAGATGTGTGATATGTGATGAGATCAGTGTGAGATGAGATGCAGGCCGTAACACGTCACAGTCGCGTGGCACCTGGCGTGCTCGGGTAGGGCGTACTCACGGGTCAATGCGAGGGTCAAGGTGGTGGCCGGGTCAAACACAGCTCGAGCTCCGCTGGGCTCTCACTTGGTCCCAATTGCGGTTCATTAAGAACCGGGTCTGGGACCCGGGACTCGGCCGCAGGTTGATGCCGCATTGTATGCTAAGCGAGCGAGCATCTCGCCTCCACCCACCTATACATTACTTCATACTCGCCAATATAAGAATTATAATGCGATAGCTCAGAGCTCGGCGAACTAGACCGTTTAGTGGACACAATAGGTTACCATTACAATCGTGATATATCACGCATTGTGGCCTTCCTGCCAGCTCGGGGCCGAGCTGAAGAATGGCACTTATTTGCTGGATTAAAATTAGAGTCGGTGTTCGTTCTGCGCCCCCCGATTAGGGTCGGTGATCGATGTTTTGGTTGTTCCTTTATTTGACGATTTATAGAAGTACATTGTGTGTCGCGATGGAAATTAAATGAATATATGGATGCTAAAACGGACCCCAGATGGACCACAAGACACTGACAGACATGAAGCTGTGAGGTTACGAGGTTACTCGTTGTGAGGTCGACTCCACACATGATTGTGAGGTCCATTCCAAGTGCATGCTGTATCTAGCACTGACATCTCATGCATAAGCATCGCCCCTTGCATGTTACTTCCCCTAGATGATCAGTTCTTTCATGCTACATTTCGCAGATCATCCGTTGTTAAGTTCACTACATGATCAGTTATTTCATGGTAAAGTAAAGTAAAGATGTCTTATTTTAAAAGAAGCTCTCTCTAATAACTGGGGACCAACGGCTTAGGGGTGACTTCCGAACCACCACCAACGGCCGGGCAGGCGGGCTGCTTGCAAGGACAGGATCGCTCAGCGGTTACCCATCCAAGCGGCAGCCACGCTCGACGTTGCTTGATCCGGTTATCTTGCGATAACCGTTGTACCCGCTACACTACGCCATGGTACACCCTATAGATCATCCGTTGCAAAGTACATCCTCTGCAAATCTTTTCTTTCCATAGTACATCTCAATCATAATTCATTCTAAGGTATGCCATCCTCTATATGATCACTTATTTCATGATACATTCCATATAATATAATCACTTTCATGATAGATCCAAGGATCATTCCTTGCAAAATGCATCCTACACAAGAATGACAAATTTTCACTATTATTTACAACATAATCCTTACGGACATAGTTCTTTTTACACTAATGAGTACACATGACTACCCTCCATACATATATACTTTTCTCCAAAAACTATTTATCTCGTGCAGTATCGTCTCTTGCAATATCAATCAAAGTAAGATACAGGTAATGTTAAATCACTTCTCGAAAGATACATCCCATGTAAGAAAACTACTTTCAGAGAGGACTCCACATAAGGTCTAAACTAATTTCATGAAAAGTTGTAAGGGATTTTTTTGTAAACATGTCTCAGAATTTTGCCAATAATACAAATACATTGATCAACGAAAGTTAACACATGGCATTTTCTTGATTCCTTGATAAGTAAACAGTACCTCAGAATCTTCCCAATAACACAATACTTGATCAACGAAAGTTAACAGATAAACAATGGCATTTTCTTGATTCCTTGATAAGTAAACAGTACCTCAGAATCTTCCCAATAACACAATACTTGATCAACGAAAGTTAACAGATAAACAATGGCATTTTCTTGATTCCTTGAGAAGTAAACAGTACCTCAGAATGATCCCAATAACACAAATACGTTGATCAACGTAAGTTAACAGATAAACAATGGCAATTTCTTGATTCCTTGAGAAGTAAACAGTACCTCAGAATGGCCCCAATAACACAAATACGTTGATCAACGTAAGGTAATAGATAAACAATGGCGATTTCTTGATTCCTTGAGAAGTAAACAGTATCTCAGAATGTTGCCAATAACACAAATACGTTGATCAACGTAAGGTAATAGATAAACAATGGCGATTTCTTGATTCCTTGAGAAGTAAACAGTATCTCAGAATGTTGCCAATAACACAAATACGTTGATCAACGTAAGTTAACTGATGAACAAAGGGACTTCCTTGAGAGGTATACGGTACCTCAGAATGCTGCCAATAAAAGAACAATTAGTCCCTATCAGCAGTAACTAGGTCAATCTAATTGTCGATTGCTCCGTCTTACGGTCATTCAATACGGAACCGCTAAACACTACTGATTTTATAAATAGTGCGTAATAATGTAACAGTACTAAACTTCTTTTCTCAAAAATTAATTATTTTTATATATTAATATACAGTACTTATATAAATATTTTTTATTTGTTTGAGTATTTTTTGCAGTGTTTAGCATACAATACGGCATACGTTTTTGTTATAACAAACGTCACTATATAACACAATATATTATAAAATAAAATACCTCAGTATCTATAAAAACAATGTTTTTGTGGTGATTGTATTTAAAATCAAATAAATAACAAAACTTCGTGTCGATTGCCATCGACGGATAGACTTTATCCAGTTACTGCAACAACACAGATAATTCGAATAAAAAGAGGGCTATCTTATCTGTATTATCTGTGTGTTTTTGCAGAACTGGATAAGAGTTATCAAAAACATTGTCTCTACCCAGCGTTAAAGATGCTGCAAAAGATCCCGCTACGTTAGAATATAACTGTCTTTAACTCTTAGAGAGCCTCGCCAACTGTAACAGTCAGCTTCTGCGGTAAACTAGACCTTTTGATCTATCCTTCCACCACAGTACCTCGAAATTTGCGGATAGTGATGTGCCTTCTGGAAATCCACAGGACAGTGGAACGTCAATTTTTCTGTATTCGGTGTAGGTTCAACTGGGAGGTGTAATCCAGCCAGAAGTGAAGACCTGCTCTGACTCCAGTTGACCTTCTAAGACCTCCAGCTCCAGGAGCCATACGACACTGTGGTGTGACAGAACTCGATTTGTGTGGATCTGACTAATGAGGTATCCTTCTCTCTCGGTATGTTGTCCATTCTATCGTTGAACAAATGACTGGTTACTGTGGTGAAGACTAGGAATGCAGCAGCTGTTTGTGCTGTGTATCATGAAAGAATCATTGTACAGTCACCAGAAATTTGGAGAAGATAACGAGAACGCTCCTAGTTTGGATGTTTAATCGAACCAACATGGTGAAGAAGGGGCAATACCACAAAACTACACAACTGTTATCTGTGATGTGAAGCTATAAGGAGGGGTTTCTCTGTGTGCAAGATATAAAGAAACAGACGTGTGAAAGGAAAGGAAAACTATTAGAAAATAATTTGTGACGCTAATACCGATATATTTAAATCTAGCTGAACCTCTCACGTGGGTTGAAATAGTTTAGGCACTTAATTTTGTTGTTAAAACCTTTTTGTTTCTCTTCAAGCTCAAAACCAACTTTAAAAAACCCGTTAAATTGCTATTAAGTCAAATTTGGAATTTATTATACCCAGTTAAAATGTTACATGATAAAATAGTACATTCAAAATATATTCACTGTACCAGGTGTCTCAATTTTCGACACGGTGTTGCAGTTATAAATAACATTTGCAGAAATATAATAATCATTTCCTCTTATTTATTTATAGATTCCTCTTTCTCAAATTGAAAGAAGGGCAACTAAATAATGTTAGTGGAGGTAAGTAATTCATTGGGCGCATTTGGGCACTATGATGGATAAGAATCAACTGACAGACTCCTAATTCTCTTCATTCTTCTTTAATTTGTCAAGACCTTAAGCATGAGGTGTCACTCAAAGACTTTTACTTTTTCTTACTCTCAGTGACTACATATCTTTAAAGAAAGATACACATTTTTATGCTTAATAAATCTCATGGTTAGCTCATGTATCACTCACTGAAATAAATATCTCCTTTCATGTTTGTTAAAAATATGACACACAGAGTGATGGGAACTTTTCACTCCAATCGGTACTTAGTTTTGGGCTCACAATTTGGTCTTCTTGGGGTGATGGGTTTTTGTCATCAACACCTATAGTTTCAGGTATTACTCGATGTTTTATGTATTTGTCATTTTTCAATTGTTCCCTAGTTCTCTTCCCATTTAGGTGTAGGTAGGAGAGGATGGAGATCATTTTGGAAATTATCAAAAACATTCTCACGTTGTTACACATTCTAATTTTGAACCGTTCAGAGGAAGAGTGAGAATT
The DNA here is from genome assembly GCF_021130785.1 of Homalodisca vitripennis. NCBI lineage: Eukaryota > Metazoa > Arthropoda > Insecta > Hemiptera > Cicadellidae > Homalodisca > Homalodisca vitripennis. The sequence continues at coordinate 226,791,908 of NC_060207.1, forward strand.
ACTTCTAGAGAGGCGTGTTCAATGTCATGGTAAAATTATTAGACAAAAACCTAACTGAGTCACTTATTTGTTCATGACTTTAAAAATATCAAGAAGGGAATTTTAAGCTCTTAAGTGCACATGGGATATTATAGCATTGCCAACACAAACCATCTCGAGTTTCAGTTTAAAATCTCTTAGCTGAACATTTGTCTTCTTAGGGAAGCAGAGATATCTGAAGATAATAATGGCAAAGACTTGCCTGTTTAGGGTAGAAAAATTATAAGGTTCAATAACTCAATAACCTGAAAAAATGTGATATTTATTTTTCTTTCTGAAATGACACATAAACTTTTTGGGAGCAGATTTCGATGTTTCTCTGTTGCAATTAAAAATTACAGCAGAGGTAGAAACAAGCCATTGTTGTTGTTAAAGTAAGTAACTGAACAAACTGTTCAGCCGTGGGGCCAGTTTATAAGTGGGCGTTTATAAAGTTCAAAGTTAGAAAGGTCATTGTAGTTTCTGGTGAACGAGTCCAATTATAAGAAATCACAACATTAATCTTTAGATCTAATCCTTGTAATCATTCCGTTCATAAAGTTTGTGTTTTGAAACGACGCAAACTATATTGCTCTATCTCAGTTTTTGTGGGAAATTTTCCATTTGGCTTTCTCAATGAAAGAGTGCCAAAGTCAAGAGGTTGCCCGATTTTGAAGTAGGGATTTCGGTCAATGCCAGCAAGATTACTGTGATATCCCTATTACAACGGCGGGAATCCCAATTTGGATCCGTGGCGGAAATTCCAATGCAAGCCATGATCACGCCACTGACTTGACAAGAGGACTTGAGAGTTTCTTGCTAGTCGTATAGTCAAAACATTTCGCATCTTTATTGAATGTTAAGATTCGATTGGTTGAAATTATGCTTATGAAGTAATTACTCATACATTTATAGTGTTTTAGATTACACTATTAATTCTTCATCTTTAAAGATACCATCATTGTTAACCACAGTACGCATTTTTAGGCTTTTGGGTTTATAGGACACAATTTTATGGTGCTATTTTTAACATAAGCAGCAAAAAGGATAATTGGGAGAAGAACGGAATTCTCACAAAAAATCCTCATTTTTTTAGTATGGTTACGTTACATTTTAGATTTACCAAGTTTCATAAAATAGGAGCTGATTTTCTACAAAGGATTTAAAGAGATAGTGCTTAAAGAAATTTAAGCACTAATTTCTGGAAAACTGCCCAGGGAAAATGTTTTGCATAGTTGGCATGATCACAATTTTTTATCCGTGCTCCTATAAGATACAGTATAAATATAAAGAAAATGTTGTATCATCATATACCGACTACAATGTGTAATTTTCGAAAAAATTGACAGAAATAAAACAAAAAACCTCTCTAATTAGGTCCAATTAACACATAATGTAAAACAAAAGATTTTATTTCATTCAACCTCTACAGTAAGGCGAGATATTAGTTGCATGCATTTTTTGGCATAAGTTGTATAAGCGTAAATAGCATTATAAGATTTAAAACTAATATTGATTATAAATAAAAGGAAATATTCTGAAATACCTAAATTATTTCAAATCCTTGAATTTCTGAAGAAGATAGTTGTTAAAACGTAGAATGGCACTAAAATCTAGAGAAGAGATTCAAAGGAAACGGAAGGAAAGTTTTTTAGATCAATAAATTATGTCGTTATTCCGCGAGTATCGTGTTGACAGGGCAGACAAAAATGAATTTTTTAACCCCACGAATGACAGGCTTCGCTAAAACACATTCAATCAGTAGCATTTTCGAAGACTTTGATTATGTTATTCTCGTCGTTTAAAGTTTAGTTGTAATCGAGTTAAAAGTCACTGCTTTGAACACTGACTGTGAATCATTTTGAATCTGCAGTTTGTAAATTCTGCTCTAGCCGCGATGACTAGACTATGCCAGCTGCAAGCGGTTGTTATTGCCGGCATAAACATGAGCTGCCCTTGTATGTGTACCAGGCAGTCTGACCCGACATTAAAGGGATCAGGGGACACCCCACTTAGCCTAATGATGACCTGTCGATACAGCGAGACCTTGCCAGTATGTCAAGGATTGACTTAAGTTGAATATTAAAGAGCCATGATGAATCTCTATCTAGAGTCCTTATAACAAGTTTGTAGACTTTTAAACATTGCTTAACTAGCTATTATTATTAGTATATCCTATTATTTCTCAATAAAATAAAATACATCAATAGTGTTATTATCGTATTGAACAATAAAGATTACCTCGAAATTGATCTGACTTATAGACTGAAATGTGCACGAAGCTTCATTTCTACAATAAGAATAAAAAGTCAGGACAACGCCGGGGGTCTATTTTATTTTAAATATTATGTAAAAATATATCATTTGGGTAGTGGTGCAATGGGGAAAAGAAGTTTCATTTGGTTATTTTGAGAATTCTTTGTGTCCCCCAAAAATGCCAAATTTTGGGGGCAAATCAAAAGTTTTAAATGTAAATCCCTCTCAAGTGACCCCCGCATTTTGAAGAATATGATAAAACCTAAAGAATTTTGAAAACTAGAGATCGTTATCTCTTTCCAATACAGAATAATAGGTCTTCCAAATTTTAAGTGGCTTTACACTTACATTTTTGTTGTAAAGTTACTGTCTGAGTGGAAAACCGGTTTACTGATCGTTTGTGTTCTGAATCAACGAAGGTTCCAAAAAAGATTAGAAAGTACACTGATAAGAAGTTTATTTTCAAAGAGTGCCGGGCTTTCCGGATTTGAACTACGGTTTAATACAAACAAGTCCCTTTTTTGTTTCTATCTCGTCAAAAAAGTTCATACTTTTAGAGTGGTTACCATCCAGTGTATCATTATTGTCCAGTGGTATCATTATTGTGTGGTTACTGTTTCGTGAAGTGTTTTGAGATATTTTTGTGTGTTTTAGTGTTATTACAGCTATTTATTTTGAATCGCTTTGTCATTCTTTTTTTAAAAATTATATTCTCAAATTATTACTGTCAACGAGTAATAATAAGTCGTAGGCACGACGATAAAGTAGAAGTGATATTTATTTTCGGGGATTCGTATGAAAATTATCATGAGTTAGAGAGGTGGTTTAATGTTGCAAATCCTATGACAAGGAAATACTTAAGAATGTTAAGTTTCGAGTATCCGGATCCATTTCAGATGCTCCACGCTTACATCGGCCTCCTTTAGGTGTAGACAAACAATTTGTAATTGAAGCACAATTTATTGAAGATCCGATGCAGTCCACCAGATCAGTAGCAAATCATTGTGACGTTTCCCAATGGTCTGTGGTACGCTTACTGAATGAAAAAATCCTCACTTATAAAATTCAGCTTGTACACGAGTTAAATGAAGACGATCCAGACCGTCGTCTACAATTTTGTGAGGAAATGGAAGAACTAATTTCTGTTCATCCATTGTTTGTTCGAAACGTTGTTTTCAGTGATGAATGCAGTTATTTTTATCAACGGGGTTGTAAACAAACGCGTCTGCAGGTATTGGGACACAGAAAATCCTCATGTTTTCCGTGAATCCTGCACCCAATACCAAACAGTGAAATTGTGGAACCTATGTGGAACCGAACTGTTATTAAACATAGGTGGAAAATAAAAAGTTTATTTTGTCATGGCTGACTGTTTAGCAACACAATTTTAAGAACCATATTAATCCAATTTATATGTAATGTGAATTTGACACTTATTTTTTTACTTTAAATGTAGGGCCGCAAATACTGTAACTTATTACAAGAGTGAAACTAACTCTCCTCGTGCCAAGTTAGGCGCGCGTTATTGCCAATCCTAGTTATGTTTTAGGGATGGATGTTTTTTAGGATATAAAAAAATAATAATTCAGGTCCTTTTATATATTAATAATTTGTTACAGAAATAAAAGTATAGAAAATTGGATATAAGAAATTAGAAACGTACGTTGATGATTGGCTAGGCTTTACCGAAGCCTCTCTATTCGTTGCGTTGGAAAATTTCATTTTTGTCTGTCTGTCTGTCTGTCTGCACGATATTTCGAAAACGATCTGACCTATACACTTGCTATTGACCTTGAAATTTCTTTCTATATGAGGAACACGAAGCCTATTACGATATTTGTAATTTGTTTCTATTTTGTTATTAAATGTCCCTAACTTGAAAACAAAAAAGAACAAAAGACTTTTTAAGATTGATTTAGCATAATGTATGGATTGATTAATATATAACGTCTTTCAAGGATTGATTGCTTTTAAAACCGTTTTGGTTTCTTTACTCTCCTCTTCCGAGCGAGTTACAGTTAATGAATTTTCTCATTTAGTAATAATCACCGAGTGAGTTCAAAACAACCCTTCTCATTGCCTTACCCGGTGTCAAAATGGTTCATAATTTACATTACAGTAATGAGAACAGTGTATAAGAAAGGAACACGTAGAACTTCCAGCACTAAACCCTTTTGCGAACACTCAATAAACATAACATAATATTATTTACCTCATCACGACCATTGGTGTTAATGTAAAGTCTGAAAAAAACGGAATTGTTCAAAAAGGTAAAGTCAGAGACTAATTATGTAGAGTTTATTATTTTTTTATTTTCTTGTAAATTGGCCTAACTTACATATTGTACCTAAATAGTATATTATTATCATAACTTAATATTTTCTTTGACCTAGTATGTGTTTTTGTACTGTGTAATTTAGATTTGGTGTTGTTGTTTTCAATTTCTGTTTCTAATAGATGTTTATTTTTTATTATAATAATGTCCAATAATGTCCATAAAATTATAAATAAGAGTATTATAATGGATTTTTTTTATACTACAACTGTTCTGTTACATATCGGTAGTTTCTTTATGATAACTGTTACTTTACGATGATAATATACTGTTATTAATATTTTAGCACCGTTTGTTATCCAACAACAAAGTTTAGTTGTTTGTTGGGGCTCCATGTTGAACCATTGTTATAATAAAGCATATTGTACCTTGTAAGTAAATCCATACCAAGGTATATTTTACAACACTTGCATTTCAGATGCGGAGAAAAATGAATTGTTTTTGCACTGGAACATCTACGTTATTGAAAGATAGGAATCACAACAAAGACTTATTCAGAGAAAAAGCATGTACTGTGACATGAACAAAAGAACAATCCCTTTTGTTCTATTCTACGAATGAGATTTATATATTGAAGTGACATCATATAAGAGTGTGAAAACCTATAGTGTGACATTCATACCAATATTGCTTATAAATTATTAACAGTGAATTCCCCGTGACATATATACCAGAGAGTGTTAAATTTAGAAACGATTCTTTTGAGTTACTATTCGTAGGAATATATTTATGTTTGTTTTTTCTATCTAGATCATTTTTTTTGTATTCCATTACTTATCTTTTAAGTTGATACAAATATTGGAAAGCAAAATGTAGAGATTTTTAACCGAGTACTCAATTTTTCAAGAGCATTTTTTAAACGACAATAAACATTATTGTACAAGTTGCAAAATATATGTTAATAACTGCAACAGTAGGCATTGATTCAAATTTGAGTGCTATCACTATTATCCCTGAAATTTCTAAAACATGAATTAGCATTATATTCTATTATTTGTTAACATGATCCAAACGAGAGTTTTAAACTTCACATAGATTTCTCTGAATTCGATGTTAACTCCTACTAGAAGCAATTTGAAATAAACTTTTGCCATTTTCAGATTGTTTTCGATATTAATATTTTGTAATTAAATGGTGAAATTAGTTCATTGCAGTTTACTTTGTAATGGTCAGTGTACAGGGAGAAGAAAAATGATTCAACAACCAAACCGAATTAAATGGATTTGGCTCCTTCTTTAGGATCAGCAAACACAAGTAGAAAGGTAGGTCTACTCAAATGTTGAATTTAAAATGTGGTGAGAATAGTGATTAGAATTTAAGTCACAATTTAACATAAGATGAAAACCTGTTTCCTTTATTTGTAAAGTAAAGTAGAGATGTCTTATTTTACCAGACGAAGTTAGGGCTAAGAAGCACTCTGTAACACTTAACCTGGAGACCAACGGCATAAAGGTGACTTCCGAACCACCACCAACGGCCGGGCAGGCGGGCTGCTTGCAAGGACAGGATCGCTCAACGATTACCAATCCAAGCAGCAGCCACGCTCGACGTTACTTGATCCGGTTATCTCGCGATAACCATTGTACCCGCTACACTGCACCATTCGCAAATATTATTAACTAAATATTTTATTTACATGTTTTCGATTCTATGCGTTTTTAAGACTGCCCTTGAGTATGGTGGCAATCCATGTATACAAAGAAAACACAGGCGCTTTAGTAATAAACACGAATTCGTTTTTGGTGTACAAACTTTTCACGTGGGTATTGTTACCGATAGATTTTTATGTACTGTAGTGCAAAAATATAATCGTACTTACACATATATTATATGATAAACGTAGCAAATTTTTAAACCGCGACAATCAGTTATACTTAACTGATTATCGAATATAAAGATTGAATCAGTTTCAATTGCCTTGGAGGTTCTTCAAGTTGTGTAGCCTGCTACCCTGAAAAACGTAGAAATTCAAATGGTGTAGCTAAACAAATGGTGATTCTTTCTACATTATTTCTGAATTTATGAGTGGACCACGAAAAATTAAACAGATTACTAAAAATTGACTAAGAGGTATTTTTGCACCATCTGCTTATCAATATGGAGTAAATTTCGTGGAAAGAGAGCAGGGATTAATATTAATCGAGTGATGGCAGAATGTAACGAGAAATCACTCATGTACATGTATAATTAGTTCAGTAAAGCCCATTTATATTTTTGATGGGCAAGGGGAGAGAAATATGTACGTTAAAATAATTGGAAAATTTAATGGCAATTAACTCAACTGTATTTTCAAAATAATACTTAAATTTTAGTAAACAACTAATTGTATTGTTTAATACAGAAAACCAATTTTATTTTAAGAAAACCAATTTGTAAGATTAAACTATTCAAAGCCCCACTCTCCCAATGTGTTCATCTCTTCTTTATCTACAAGAGTGGACTAAGCGTCTACAAGTCGCAGGGCGATAAAACCTGGTCCATATCGAGGGTGGGTCTGAAGACCACCTGTACCGGAACAAGACTAGCTGAGGCAATGCTAGCCTGATCACGCTTAAATTACAGCTAGGAACTGTAATTGTGTTACAAGTAACAGGACATTTAACACCTGTTCCATCTCTCAGGGGATGGCCTCTAGATTACATAAGCAAGGACAAAACTAGCTGAGACAGTGCTAGAGTGATCTCACTTAAATTACAGCTAGGAACTGTAATTGTGTTACAAGTAACAGGACGTTCAACACCTGTTCCATCTCTCAGGGGATGGCCTCTGGACTACATTAGCAGGAACAAGACTAGCTGAGACAGTGCTAGACTGATCACACTTAAATTACAGCTAGGAACTGTAATTGTGTTACAAGTAACAGGACATTCTACACCTGTTCCATCTCTCAGGGAATGGCCTCTGGACTACAAAAACAGGGACAAGACTAGCTGAGACAGTGCTAGACTGATCACACTTTAATCACAGCTAGGAACTGTAATTGTGTTACAAGTAACAGAACATACAACACCTGTTCCATCTCTCAGGGGATGGCCTCTGGACTACAAAAACAGGGACAAGACTAGCTGAGACAGTGCTAGACTGATCACACTTAAATTACAGCTAGGAACTGTAATTGTGTTACAAGTAACAGGACATTCTAACACCTGTTCCATCTCTCAGGGGAATGGCCTCTAAACTACATTAAAACAGGGACAAGACTAGCTGAGACAGTGCTAAACTGATCACACTTTAAGTCACAGCTAGGAACTGTAATTGTGTTACAAGTAACAGGACATTCTACACCTGTTACATCTCTCAGGGGAATGGCCACTAAACTACATTAAAACAGGGACAAGACTAGCTGAGACAGTGCTAGACTGATCACACTTAATTCACAGCTAGGAACTGTAATTGTGTTACAAGTAACAGGATATTCTACACCTGTTCCATCTCTCAGGGAATGGCCTCTAGACTACAAAAACAGGGACAAGACTAGCTGAGACAGTGCTAGACTGATCACACTTTAATCACAGCTAGGAACTGTAATTGTGTTACAAGTAACAGGACATTCTACACCTGTTCCATCTCTCAGGGGATGGCCTCTGGACTACAAAAACAGGGACAAGACTAGCTGAGACAGTGCTAGACTGATCACACTTTAATCACAGCTAGGAACTGTAATTGTGTTACAAGTAACAGGACATTCTACACCTGTTCCATCTCTCAGGGGATGGCCTCTGGACTACAAAAACAGGGACAAGACTAGCTGAGACAGTGCTAGACTGATCACACTTTAATCACAGCTAGGAACTGTAATTGTGTTACAAGTAACAGAACATACAACACCTGTTCCATCTCTCAGGGGATGGCCTCTGGACTACATTAGCAGGAACAAGACTAGCTGAGACAGTGCTAGACTGATCACACTTTAATCACAGCTAGGAACTGTAATTGTGTTACAAGTAACAGAACATACAACACCTGTTCCATCTCTCAGGGAATGGCCTCTGGACTACATTAGCAGGAACAAGACTAGCTGAGACAGTGCTAGACTGATCACACTTAAATCACAGCTAGGAACTGTAATTGTGTTACAAGTAACAGGACATTCTACACCTGTTACATCTCTCATGGAATGGCCTCTAAACTACAAAAACAGGGACAAGACTAGCTGAGACAGTGCTAGACTGATCACACTTAAGTCACAGCTAGGAACTGTAATTGTGTTACAAGTAACAGGACATTCTACACCTGTTACATCTCTCAGGGAATGGCCTCTGGACTACATTAGCAGGGACAAGACTAGCTGAGACAGTGCTAGACTGATCACACTTAAATTACAGCTAGGAACTGTAATTGTGTTACAAGTAACAGGACATTCTACACCTGTTACATCTCTCAGGGAATGGCCTCTGGACTACAAAAACAGGGACAAGACTAGCTGAGACAGTGCTAGACTGATCACACTTAAATTACAGCTAGGAACTGTAATTGTGTTACAAGTAACAGGACATTTAACACCTGTTCCATCTCTCAGGGGATGGCCTCTGGACTACATTAGCAGGAACAAGACTAGCTGAGACAGTGCTAGACTGATCACACTTAAATTACAGCTAGGAACTGTAATTGTGTTACAAGTAACAGGACATTTAACACCTGTTACATCTCTCAGGGAATGGCCTCTGGACTACATTAGCAGGAACAAGACTAGCTGAGACAGTGCTAGACTGATCACACTTAAATTACAGCTAGGAACTGTAATTGTGTTACAAGTAACAGGACATTTAACACCTGTTACATCTCTCAGGGAATGGCCTCTGGACTACAAAAACAGGGACAAGACTAGCTGAGACAGTGCTAGACTGATCACACTTAAATTACAGCTAGGAACTGTAATTGTGTTACAAGTAACAGGACATTCTACACCTGTTACATCTCTCAGGGAATGGCCTCTGGACTACAAAAACAGGACAAGACTAGCTGAGACAGTGCTAGACTGATCACACTTTAATCACAGCTAGGAACTGTAATTGTGTTACAAGTAACAGAACATACAACACCTGTTCCATCTCTCAGGGGATGGCCTCTGGACTACATTAGCAGGAACAAGACTAGCTGAGACAGTGCTAGACTGATCACACTTAAATCACAGCTAGGAACTGTAATTGTGTTACAAGTAACAGGATATTCTACACCTGTTACATCTCTCATGGAATGGCCTCTAAACTACAAAAACAGGGACAAGACTAGCTGAGACAGTGCTAGACTGATCACACTTAAAGTCACAGCTAGGAACTGTAATTGTGTTACAAGTAACAGGATATTCTACACCTGTTACATCTCTCATGGAATGGCCTCTAAACTACAAAAACAGGGACAAGACTAGCTGAGACAGTGCTAGACTGATCACACTTAAAGTCACAGCTAGGAACTGTAATTGTGTTACAAGTAACAGGACATTCTACACCTGTTACATCTCTCAGGGAATGGCCTCTAAACTACAAAAACAGGGACAAGACTAGCTGAGACAGTGCTAGACTGATCACACTTAAGTCACAGCTAGGAACTGTAATTGTGTTACAAGTAACAGGACTTCTACACCTGTTACATCTCTCAGGGAATGGCCTATAGACTACAAAAACAGGGACAAAGACTAGCTGAGACAGTGCTAGACTGATCACACTTTAATCACAGCTAGGAACTGTAATTGTGTTACAAGTAACAGAACATACAACACCTGTTCCATCTCTCAGGGGATGGCCTCTGGACTACATAAGCAGGGACAAGACTAGCTGAGACAGTGCTAGACTGATCACACTTAAATTACAGCTAGGAACTGTAATTGTGTTACAAGTAACAGGACATTCTACACCTGTTACATCTCTCAGGGGAATGGCCTCTAAACTACAAAAACAGGGACAAGACTAGCTGAGACAGTGCTAGACTGATCACACTTAAAGTCACAGCTAGGAACTGTAATTGTGTTACAAGTAACAGGATATTCTACACCTGTTACATCTCTCAGGGAATGGCCTCTAGACTACAAAAACAGGACAAGACTAGCTGAGACAGTGCTAGACTGATCACACTTTAATCACAGCTAGGAACTGTAATTGTGTTACAAGTAACAGAACATACAACACCTGTTCCATCTCTCAGGGGATGGCCTCTGGACTACATTAGCAGGAACAAGACTAGCTGAGACAGTGCTAGACTGATCACACTTAAATCACAGCTAGGAACTGTAATTGTGTTACAAGTAACAGGACATTCTACACCTGTTCCATCTCTCAGGGGAATGGCCTCTAAACTACAAAAACAGGGACAAGACTAGCTGAGACAGTGCTAGACTGATCACACTTAAAGTCACAGCTAGGAACTGTAATTGTGTTACAAGTAACAGGACATTCTACACCTGTTACATCTCTCAGGGAATGGCCTCTGGACTACAAAAACAGGAACAAGACTAGCTGAGACAGTGCTAGACTGATCACACTTTAATCACAGCTAGGAACTGTAATTGTGTTACAAGTAACAGAACATACAACACCTGTTCCATCTCTCAGGGGATGGCCTCTGGACTACATTAGCAGGAACAAGACTAGCTGAGACAGTGCTAGACTGATCACACTTTAATCACAGCTAGGAACTGTAATTGTGTTACAAGTAACAGGATATTCTACACCTGTTACATCTCTCATGGAATGGCCTCTAAACTACAAAAACAGGGACAAGACTAGCTGAGACAGTGCTAGACTGATCACACTTAAGTCACAGCTAGGAACTGTAATTGTGTTACAAGTAACAGATATTCTACACCTGTTACATCTCTCATGGAATGGCCTCTAAACTACAAAAACAGGGACAAGACTAGCTGAGACAGTGCTAGACTGATCACACTTAAAGTCACAGCTAGGAACTGTAATTGTGTTACAAGTAACAGGACATTCTACACCTGTTACATCTCTCATGGAATGGCCTCTGGACTACATACAAAAACAGGGAACAAGACTAGCTGAGACAGTGCTAGACTGATCACACTTAAGTCACAGCTAGGAACTGTAATTGTGTTACAAGTAACAGGACATTCTACACCTGTTACATCTCTCAGGGAATGGCCTCTAGACTACATAAGCAGGAAAAAAGACTAGCTGAGATAGTGCTAGACTGATCACACTTAAATCACAGCTAGGAACTGTAATTGTGTTACAAGTAACAGGACACATACTACACCTGTTCCATCTCTCAGGGGATGGCCTCTGGACTACATTAGCAGGAACAAGACTAGCTGAGACAGTGCTAGACTGATCACACTTAAATCACAGCTAGGAACTGTAATTGTGTTACAAGTAACAGGACGTTCTAACACCTGTTTCCATCTCTCAGGGATGGCCTCTGGACTACATTAGCAGGAACAAAAGACTAGCTGAGACAGTGCTAGACTGATCACACTTAAATTCACAGCTAGGAACTGTAATTGTGTTACAAGTAACAGGACATTCTACACCTGTTACATCTCTCAGGGGAATGGCCTCTGGACTACAAAAGCAGGAACATGAGACTAGCTGAGACAGTGCTAGACTGATCACACTTAAATTCACAGCTAGGAACTGTAATTGTGTTACAAGTAACAGGACATTCTACACCTGTTACATCTCTCAGGGAATGGCCTCTAAACTACAAAAACAGGAACATGACTAGCTGAGGACAGTGCTAGACTGATCACACTTTTAAGTCACAGCTAGGAACTGTAATTGTGTTACAAGTAACAGGACATTCTACACCTGTTCCATCTCTCAGGGAATGGCCTCTAGACTACATAAGCAGGAAAAAAGACTAGCTGAGATAGTGCTAGACTGATCACACTTAAATTACAGCTAGGAACTGTAATTGTGTTACAAGTAACAGGACATTCTACACCTGTTCCATCTCTCAGGGAATGGCCTCTAGACTACATAAGCAGGAAAAAAGACTAGCTGAGATAGTGCTAGACTGATCACACTTAAATTACAGCTAGGAACTGTAATTGTGTTACAAGTAACAGGACATTCTACACCTGTTACATCTCTCAGGGAATGGCCTCTAGACTACATAAGCAGGAAAAAAGACTAGCTGAGATAGTGCTAGACTGATCACACTTAAATCACAGCTAGGAACTGTAATTGTGTTACAAGTAACAGGACATTCTACACCTGTTCCATCTCTCAGGGAATGGCCTCTAGACTACATAAGCAGGAAAAAAGACTAGCTGAGACAGTGCTAGACTGATCACACTTAAATCACAGCTAGGAACTGTAATTGTGTTACAAGTAACAGGACATTCTACACCTGTTCCATCTCTCAGGGAATGGCCTCTAGACTACATAAGCAGGAAAAAAGACTAGCTGAGATAGTGCTAGACTGATCACACTTAAATCACAGCTAGGAACTGTAATTGTGTTACAAGTAACAGGACATTCTACACCTGTTACATCTCTCAGGGAATGGCCTCTAGACTACATAAGCAGGAAAAAAGACTAGCTGAGATAGTGCTAGACTGATCACACTTAAGTCACAGCTAGGAACTGTAATTGTGTTACAAGTAACAGGACATTCTACACCTGTTACATCTCTCATGGAATGGCCTCTAAACTACAAAAACAGGGACAAGACTAGCTGAGACAGTGCTAGACTGATCACACTTAAGTCACAGCTAGGAACTGTAATTGTGTTACAAGTAACAGGACATTCTACACCTGTTACATCTCTCAGGGAATGGCCTCTGGACTACATAAAAACAGGGACAAGACTAGCTGAGACAGTGCTAGACTGATCACACTTTAATCACAGCTAGGAACTGTAATTGTGTTACAAGTAACAGGACATTCTACACCTGTTACATCTCTCAGGGAATGGCCTCTAGACTACATAAGCAGGAAAAAAGGCTAGCTGAAATAGTGCTGCACTGGTCACGCTTAAATTGCAGCTAGTAACTGTAATTGTATATACAAGTAACATGACATAAATAACTTTTCCGTCTCTCAGGGAAGAAGACTACATATGCAGGAACAAGACTAGCTGAGACATTGGATCGGACTAATATTAGAGCTAGTATCTGTAATTGTGTCTACACATAACAGGTTAGTCAAACCTGTTTCATCTTTAAAGAGATGGTCTGTAGTCTATATATGCAGGAACAAGACTAGCTGAGACATTTGTATCAGATCGGACTAATATTAGAGCTAGTATCTGTAATTGTGTCTACACATAACAGGTTAGTCAAACCTGTTTCATCTTTCAGGAGATGACCTGTAGTCTATATATTCAGAAACAAGACTAGCTGAGACAATGCTAATCTGATCGGGCTAATATTAGAGCTAAGAACTGTAATTGTGTCAAAACGTAACAGAGCAATCAACACCTGGTCCATCTCCCACCGGGCGGCCTGTAGACCACCTGTGCAGGAACAAGACTAGCTGAGACAATGCAAGACTGATCGGGCTAATAGCAGAGCTAAGTGAACAAGCGGTGGACATTGTGTGCCTAAGCGGGAGGTGATGGTATTTATGCTCAGGCGACTCTGCGTAGATGGGCAATGGGACCGGCAAGTGGCCTATGTCAGCAGTACCACCTGGCTCTTATTCACAGAATCTAAAGGGTTCTAAGAATTTCGACATTCTAAACGATACATTTTTCTTGCTCTACGTTTTCCAATACAAAAGTGATCTTGAAGATTATTTCTAAGGACGCTGGGAAATGGCTTTAGAATATCTCTTTAGAATTTATATTCTATAGAAAGTCCATAGAACTACATATCCCTACCCAGTTGAAGGTACCTGTTCAAATCTTCTAAAAATAGGAAGAACAGCGTTTTCTTTACGCGCAAAAGAATGAAATATGTGAATCATTATGGTTTATGCAACAAGGCAATGTTTGGATACTTCACATATAAATGTTGTTCTTTTGTCAATAGCATTTTTATTGTTCACAAACAGAACATAATCTCGATCTGGGGTGCAACGGGAAACAGATCTATTCAGGCCTTTGCTGCAGTTTTGATATTTTGACTCTCAAAAAACTGAATGATTGTAAAACACCATAGTCAAGCCTTCTTCCAGCAAGTTCTTTGTAAATACTTCATTGCGGCATATAAGAGTTCAAGTAGAGGACTATCTATACAATGACTCTGAATAGTGACACTGATGTTACGACCGGTAATAAATACTTCCTCGAAGGCCTTGAAACATCTGAAAAGGCAGAGAGGGATAGCTATGAATTAAGAATACATCCAGATCCATAAGTAGCCACATGCTTTCACCTAACTGAAGCTCGTATAAAACAATCTCAAGTTCCCAACTTTACGATGAAGACCTCCATACGATACACGAAGCGATGGCAGAAACGGATGGTAAGTGATAATTGTTGGCATGTAGGAACCAGCTAGGCAATGGATAAGTGTTGTCGGGAGGCCAATTATGAAACTTGAATAAACTGAAAATACTCTTAACATGGAAAGCAGAATTTACCCACGAAATCGACGCAGTGATTCTCCTCCTAGTTCAAAATCACCCATCGATTTGAAGTTCTCTAGCCTAACAAATTTGTTGCAGGTCTCCAACTGGTAAATTTCTGTTCTCCATCGGTACCAACAGCCCCAAGCATATTTCTTCTCGGACTGTGCGGAAAAGTAATGGCTGTAACGACTGGACTTTGCAAACTGCTAAGAATCAAACCAGAGATGATAAATACCAGAAACGGGTGCCTAATCCACGACTGCGTTGAGAAAAGACCAATAGGAACATCCTTTAGACTTTCACATGTAGCAGACAACTGAGACGTGGCCAAGAAAATAGAACGCAATAGATCGCCTCTCAGTAGCCTCTTTTAGCTTCTGCATGTATCTCTCACGTCTATATAATTTAAGCATATTGTAGTGCTAATTTTTATTATATTAATATCTTTTCGAGAGCTCAGTAAGAGAATAGCGCACTTTTGGGAGAAACCGTATGAAGTCTTAACATGTTTACTGAGCGCATACTTGCATGCTCTCCTCCGCCAGACGATTATCAAGAAATTCCTCCTCTGGTAGTTGATAGGAGAAACATACAACACAATTACTACAAATGCTGGTGGTACATGGTGTGTGTGCTAACCATGGATTTCTTCCATAAATGGTAATAGTTTGATGATCAATGTGTGCATGGTAGTCCACATTAGAGAATGAAAATTTTTGGATCTTCAGTGCAATGGGATAGCAAAGGAAATGACATTTATGCAGCTTTTTATGTAACATATATCACACCAAAAGCCATAGCTACTTGCCTTTTTGCAGCTTAACGAATGCTCAATAAAGAGCAATACTTGGACATTCTCGTCCCCATCAGGACGACCATCATCATAAAATTTATCTCCTGGAGAGTTCAGAACACCCTTCAGTACGATTTCCAATACTTACATCACCCAGATGTGCTTCTCACTGATCAACACCCAAGCCGATCTCAATAGTAAAAATTCTTCGGCAGATTGGTTGGAAACCATAATTATTAATCGGTATAGAGATCGAAATCATTGAAATGGCTCCTCTAAATCGTTATTTCTCTCATCTATAAACAGAACTGACTAAAGAAATAAAGCCTTGGAGGTCGACCAGCAGGGTATAGGTCTATCCAAATGTTCTGTCAATGGATTTGGCTCCAATTATTGTTATTGGCTTGGTTTAACGTAATTATCAGTTCCCAACCACTAGGATGTGGATCAGTATGTTTCATTACTCAGGATATGAAATGCTACGTTCTCATTGAAGAAACTTCAGAAAAGAAGTGAACTTTAATTCAGAAATATTTAATGACAGTAATACTAAATTTATTTCCCGAAATGGATTTAAAATATTCAATGACAACATCTTACGAATAGATTGCAAAAACATTTATATTTTTAAATTTCAGTTTTAAGCTGCACAGAGAATAAACTATGGGGAAGATTTTGACAACTCCCAAATTTACCATTCTTGGAAGAATCCTCAGACACATGCGATCCTCGAACAAAATTAACTAACTAAGCTCTTGGAGAGCTAATTAATTTCTATCTTAGCCGATCATCTTAAAGCTGCCACAAATAAAGCTTACCACTCGATCCTAACACTAATTGATCGCTATTCAGATTCTCTTTAGAACACTTAGACTTTAGGCACCGGTTTCACAGAAAACCATTATTATTTGTTTATCACGAGCACATTTCGTATATTAGGACGTTTTCAACCTTGATAGGAAGTATTTTACTCACATCACAATTACTTTTTCGACATTTAATGTACTATACAAACTTAGACGTCAAATTCTGCAACATCTGTTCAAATTAAGCCTTGTATTTTTAGCCTTTAATACGACTAAAAGAAGACCTATGACATAAACGTTTTATTTATTCAAAATAGTGATAAAATCTTCAAAATATACTTTAACCTCTTTAATATACTGACTGTCGATTTGTAAAAAGGCTTTGCTAGCTGCGATTACTCCAGGGGTGGAAAAACATAATGATGGTCTTTCCTTCTCACCAGTAGTTTAATAATTTTCGCTTTTTAAAATTAGTAGATTGTTGCAATTTTATAAAAAAGTCATAGAACGAAATCTTATAAAAACTATGAGGTATCATTAATGTGCAAAATTCGACATTATTTATTGATTACCTTAAGAGATTTGAGGAGTTAGGTATTTCCTATATATAAAGTACCAAATTTAAGATAATAACCAATGTAATTATAAAATAATTATTAAAACAAACAATCTGATATTTGTACAAATATCATTAAATTTGTTTTATTGACCTTATTCGTATGTCAACTGAGTTTGCGCTTACACCTCTCATAACAGGAAACTATTTACTATTTCATAACTTGTTGAAATAGTTTATAAAAATGAATGCTTATGTCCTCGTCAAATAGGTTTCTCTGAATTTACATGCATACAATGTCTCCTTGTTTCATTTTATAATATCTGTCAACTGAGTCTTGGTTTTTAACTTTCCTCGGAGTATATGTTTTTCTAGTATGTATATATACAGGGTGTCTCAGAACTCTCTATCAACCTTTTCAAATATTATTTCTGACTCACCAAAGGCAATCCGCAACACCACACTCAAACTAAGGAAAACTTTAAAGTTTTCAAAAGTAATGCCTTTTCACATTTATTTATTTTCATTGTCATTTTAGGACGGATTTTTGTAAATGTAAAATTCATTAGAAGTACTATGTAAATTCTTTAGATTTATTATTCTTTATTTAACTATCTTTTGTTCAAAAGAAACCTCAATCATACAATAGGTAAGATTCATAATCCAACAATGCAATTTCATAATCAGCTGGTTGTAAAATTAAAACAGCTGCAACTCACAAAGCACTATTTTCATCACTAATGTAAGCTGATATTGTTCAGAACTTGGTTTTTTAAGAGAATTGAATCCTTTAGTTTTCTTTTTCTTAAACACGTTGTAGTAAGTTTAAACACGTTATAATTAACACATTTGTAATTAATTTGTGTAATTAAAATGCTTAATAGCTGTGACTTTATCATATGTTATTTTTAAGATATTTAAGCTTAATTACAGAAAACGCCTTTTTGAAATTAAAGCTGTAAAAAATTAAGTAATTTTATATAATTAGACATGTTTGGTCACACAGCTATATACCAAAAATGTTTTACAACAAGCGGTTCACAAATTTAAAAACAGTTAAGTTAAGAAACTAAATGGCGGCTGTTCAGGTAACTATTGAGTTTTGAAAGTTTGAATATGATATTTTGGTTTTTATTATGGAATAATAATATCTGAAATGTTGGTAAAAGTTCTGGGACACTCTGTATGACCCAAAAAGCATCGAGAGTATTCCCTATCCATTCGGGATATACAAACCCCCCCTCGGATTCGTTCGTTTTGGTCAACTGGACTTTAGACAATCTTGCCTCTCTGAGTGCAAAATATGTCTAAATCTGAACCTTCTCTATGTAATATTTTATTTCCAGCCTTTATCCTTACATCCAATTGGTCTATGCTCTCACACTGCCAGGGACTTCATAAAGTACTTGTACTTACATAATTTCTGTTACTGACGCTTGGAAGCTTTTGACTTTAAAGATGTAGATTTTGACTTCGTCGGGACGGAAATAGCGGTGGTTGAGTGGTCTAAAATGTCGAACTTTCTAAATTAGAGAGCGCAGTTTCAAACCCTATCTGTGACCGTTGCATTTTTTATCAGTACAATCGACTTTGTACTATATCGACTCTCCCCCTTATCTGTTTGATAAGATCCTTGCACAGGCCAGTGGCCCATGAGGAGTGGCAGAATAAGGTTTAACAGGGTATCGACCTATACTTATAAAAATAAAGATAAGTATACAATAGTACATATAATTGTTTTGATTTTTATTATGAAATATTACTACAATATTATGGAAACTTCACCATTACGGATACTTCACTAATTATAATTTAAATACGTTTAGAAGAAATGTCTAGTACCCGAATTAAACGTCGCTTAATTAGTTATTTTGCACCACATAATTGTTTCATGAATTATCTTTGATGTCACTGTTGTACTTTATTTAAAACATGTAACGTTTCCATCCTAGGCATAAAATGTCAAACTGTTGTAATAACCCTACATTACCTGGTGCGTGGCTTGTAATCAATACAAACTAGCTATCAATTGACCCTTTTATCACCCAACAGAGCCCTGGTCGGCGATAATGACCCTTAATGTATGGCATTATCTTTGAAAGTGACGCCTGATTTCCGTGATTCGCCCATGGTCCCATCCGAAGGTCGGCTCGTTTTATTAAAGCTTCCAATATTCCAGTCCGTGCATTATGATTTTATCACTTTCGCACCTATAAGTCATCAGTCAGCATGGGCCATACATTTTCCGCTTATCCACTTTAATTTAGAAAATATACCATCAACTTTTCTTGATGCTATGTGTACCTCGACCTTCAGTTTCGTCGCTACACACTATGAAACCTTTTGGGGTTATAAAATAACTACCGTTGTAAATCATGATCAATTAATGCAAAATTATTTCTTTATTTAATTACTTTCATATCAAATCAAAGTTTTTCTAAAATTTGCCTTCATTGGTGTCTCATAGTCTAAATTACAGAAAAGATTAGATTTTAGACTTTTCCTATTTTTTTTTTATTGACAATTACAAATATAATTTTAAAATTTCACCACCATTTGTCAGCATTAAAATTTCTCATGGAACACCAAATATTTTCTTGCAAATTTGAATGTAAAACAAAATTTTAGACTTTGTCATTTTTCGATATTTATTTTATAACTTACTCGTTAAGGAGTTACACCCTATTAAAGGGTTTTAAAATGACGCGGTTTAATATGTTTAAGACCAATAAATTGCGTGAGTAATTCTAAACGTAGCAAAAAATACAAATAACGTTATAGTTAAATTGACTATTGACCCAACATTTTCTTGCAAATTTGAATCTAAAACCATATTTTAAACGTTGTCATTCTTGAACATTTATTTTATAAATTACTCGTTTAGGAGTTACAGCCTATGGAGGGTTTTTAAAAATGACGTGGTTTCATATGTTTAAGAAGAGTAATTTCCAAACGTAACAAAAAAATCAAATAAAGTTATTGTTAATTGAGTATTGTTTTGTTTATAAGATGTAGTACTTTGTAAGTGGAGTATTGCCCTTAATATATGATAAATTGTTTATACATGTGACTCTTATCTATCTGATAAATTATCTTAAAGTGGAATCAAGCGCAATTCAGAGTAAGTATGATAGTCAGATTTAATAAAATATGATTAATTCCGAAAATAAAGGATTATATCAAAGGAGTTATTCCATCAAATTGACGACGAAAATGTGCTTGATGTACATCTAAATGTCTATACAAGGTAGGAGTATATTCCCCTGAAGTTCTAGAACTGTATGAAAACTTTCTTCCTCTCGCCCTCCCTGTGACCTCCACCAGAGTTGAGAGGTGTAGAAGTATCGAAGACACGTTTCCGATGGCGAGCCCATCCCTGAACCGGTTCTCAGCCTTTTATTGCTGCACAGATGTGTTCCTATGTCGTGATAACTCAATCGCACGAATCTTATCAACGTTCTAATCATTGGACATCGGAAACCTCTTGTGAAGTCGAATTTTTTTAAACGAGTTCTACTTCAAAGTTCTACTCTGGTTTTAATAGCATTGTCACGATTCGGGATTAAGTTCCGATTCGATGTTATATAAAAAGTTTTTCCAGTTCGAGTTCTGGAGAAATGGAAATGTATGATCCAGTGTGATCTTCATTCTTCAACAAGCAACATGCTGCTCTTCAGAAGCCTCAATAAGGGCCTAAGTTGGTTTCATCAATTACAACAATTTTGAAATCTGGAAATTTTGTGGAACATTATGTAACTTGAGTAGATTCCTGGATGGGAGATTTAATTTCCATTTTGTACATATTTATGAATTTTTCAAGCTAATTTGCTGAAGATTTGACCACTACAGGAACTTGCAGTATAGGGTAATAGAAGGAGTGTTTGCTCTACAATGTTATAATAATCTAGCACGTTGCTATGGCAGACGCCTTAGGACGTGATGTAAGATTACACATCACGTAGCTATAGTGAGAAGGGTTGATTCATTGTGAATGATGAGTTTAGCCAGTTCACCTTCCTCTTAGTGCAGCGTCTGGAATCTGATGCTGTCACGGTATTGACTAGAGTCATGTTCCTCTGAAGAGATCCAAAAGTCGGCGACGATGAAGCTCATGAACTCTTTACATCTTTCTGACATTTTCTTGGAACAAAATATAGTGTAAGGTGAAGATTTTACTCAATATTACTCAGTATAGCCAATTAGTGAAGGGGTTAAGGTGATTTTTTTTGTTAGGATGTTTTAAAATTTCCAAGTCACAGCCCTTAAAGTTAATTTCCTTGAAGGTTGTAAAAATAGAAAGACGCGTACTTAACACTGCATGAGTGGTTATAGGCCTTTAAAAGAAGAAATGTTTTTTAATTTCCCTAATAAGATCAAATAAAACTTCTGGTAATAAAAATGCTAATTCTTTGCAATGATGTGCCAGTGCCACGTTTTTTTAATACAATAAGAACATGCTGTATTCCTCAATAAAATACTATTTAACGATATTAAAAGTTGTGAACGAAATATGAATAAACACCATGTGATTTCCTCCAGTCATATTTTATATATATACCGTAAAAGCCTCATATCCTCATATTCAACCGTTTTCCATTGGGTCTAATTATAAGATACTCCGAAATTATGCTGTAACTTTAATGCCTACAACCCGTCTTGGATTAATAAAAATAACTATATATTTGTTGTCTTCAGGATAAGTATTAAGGGCAATGACAGAAAAAAAGTTTGCCCGTTTACCTCCAACTTATAAGCCTGAAATGTTAGTATCACAGTTACCCCTGAACCTCCCTAAGGTTTTGAATATTCTATAAAACCCAACCTTGTTCCATCTCTTCTAACAAATGGCCTGTGGTTTCCAATGCGTTTTGGTCAGCCTTTGAATTCATGCTGTGCCGTTGAGATGATTAAAATCCCTGGATCTGCTATCAGTGTAGTTAGTTGTGTTTCCCGGATAGTAAAAAGTAAATTAAAGTAAAGATGTCTTATTTTACCAGGCGAAGTTGTGGTTAAGAATCATTCTCTAACACTTAACCTGGTGACCAACGGCTTAAAGGTGACTTCCGAACCACCACCAGTGGCCGGGCAGGCAGGCTGCTTGCAAGGACAGGATCGCTCAGCGGTTACCCATGCAAGCAGCAGCCACGCTTGGCAATTGGGTTGAACCGTTAACTTGCGATAACCGTTGTACCTGCAGCACTGCGTCATTGGATAGTGAAAAAGTTAAATGTAACATAAATGTCCAGAAAAGAGGTGAGGACTTCGAATATTGTGATTGATATATATTATTGAGGAACAATAAAGATTGTATTTTTTAGTCATCCACACAAGATCTTCCTGCACAATATTCCAAATGATATCTACACCCAGACACGTCTCCACCGACATACCTTTATTAAAGTGTACGTTTATAACAATACAGGACAACAGCAATGTTTTCTGACGTCGCATCGAAGCCGATAACGTCCTGGTATAGCACAACGAATGAGCGGTAGAGAAGACAATGTTCGTCCCGAGCCGATCCCTAAACCGTTCTACACTCCTTATAGCCGCCCAGATCCCGCCCGATATTCTTATCTTTAAGATAAGTGTTTATCAAGGACCATTTGCTGATTGAAAAGTCAACTTTTAGTGATTGTAGTAGTGCTACTTATAATCATCACAGTTATTTGCGTGTTGGGATTAAAATACAGAGTGAGTAAAAAGTATGGATACACTCTGTTTAGTTTTTTGATGGATACAGATGGAGGGGATATGGAACTCGGGACACCTTTCTAGGAAATAGAAGTTAACTTTTAGTCACTGTTTACAACTTTGCCCATTTTCTCAAAATGGGATTTTGGCGTAGAGGGTGCTCAAAATTTTTAAAAAGCATTGTATCACGTGTATCCTAACTATCGGAATGAAGTTAGCTAAAAGCAAATTTTAAGCAATGCTATATTCAGTTTTTAATGAAAAAACTAAGGATATGAACTTTTACTAAGGTATGTATATAAAAGTGACTTGAAAGACTAATTCTCCTAAGAACAATAAATTAATTAAAAACACGCTAATTCCATAAGTTATATAAAATAAAAACATTTCTTTCCCTGACAGTCCAGGTTAACTTGTATACACTGGGCGTAAAAAGGGGTTTTCCTTCTTCTTCGTCTATGGGCGCTAAATTGGTTACTACACCGTAAGGAGCGCTAGTTGATGTACCTTATTGCTGATTGGCTGAGAACCAAAGAGTATAAAAAGGAGAAATAACACAGAGGAAAATCAATGTTAAAAATTGTGGGTAATATTTTATTTCAACGCATTCTCGCGTTATAGTATCCAGCTCACAAAAACAGTAAGCCCTAGCTTTGCGGCAAGCATTTCAAATTCATTAATACTATAAAAAATGTTAATAATTTTGTTGACTGTTGGTTTGTAAACATTTTACTCAAGTTGTTCGGTCAGATTCCGTTATATGCCCCAACGCTTAAACTTTTTTCAATGAACTTAGAACGTTATAAAACGATGTAGATGAGTAACAGAATTAACATTCCATCAATCAACAAGCATTTCCAGGTATTGCGATCGGTATTGTTGTCGCTGTTATCTTATCTTTCTCGAGAATATCGATTACGGCAGGCCGCGAGGCATCATATAATTATTTAAGTTTTTTGTACGGTACATAATTGCCTTCCATTACAATTCAATTTATATTTCTGATCAGCCCCCTCTAGAGTTTCATATTTTACTGATAGGTACTATCTCAAGGGATGTTTTTTCTTTCGCTGACATCAGCGCGGGGCAGCACCGAAGATGCTGCCGAAGCCTGCGCTGGTGGCCGGAGGCACTCGCATTTTGGGTGGCGGAGTGTGATCAAGAATAAAAACAAGTTTATGTGTTTTTTTTTTCAATAAAGAGTTTAGTTTTTGTTTGGTAATGTTTGTTTAACAGTTTGTAACTCAGCAATATGAACAGTTAGTGGAAAAACATAATGATGGTCTTTCCTTATCACCAGTAGTTTAATAATTTCTGCTTTTTAAATTAGTGGATTGTTGTAATTTTATAAGAAAGCCGTAGAACGAAGTCTTATAAAAACTATAAGGTATCATTAATGTGCAAAATTCGACATTATTTATTAGCTTAAGAGATTTGAGGAGTTAGGTATTTCATATACATAAGTACCAAATTAAAGAGAATAACACAATGTAAATTATAAAATAATTATTAAAACAAACAATCTGATATTTGTACAAATATCATTAAATTTGTTTTATTGACCTTATTCGTATGTCAACTGAGTTTGCGCTTACACCTCTCATAACAGGAAACTATTTACTATTTCATAACTTGTTGAAATAGTTTATAAAAATGAATGCTTATGTCCTCGTCAAATAGGTTTCTCTGAATTTACATGCATACAATCTCTCCTTGTTTCATTTTATAATATCCGTCAACTGATTCTTGGTTTTTTAACTTTCCTCGGGAGTATATGTTTTTTCTAGTATGTATATATACAGGGTGTCTCAGAACTCTCTATCAACCTTTTCAAATATTATTTCTGACTCACCAAAGGCAATCCACAACACCACACTCAAACTGTGGAAAACTTTAAAGTTTTCAAAAGGTTCCTCTTTTTTTCATTTAACTATTTTAACTTTAGAACGCCTATAGTAAATGTAAAATTCATTAGAAGTACTGTGTAAATTCTTTAGATTTATTATTCTTTATTTTAACTATCTTTTGTTCAAAAGAAACCTCAATCATACAATAGGTAAGATTCATAATCCAACAATGCAATTTCATAATCAGTTGGTTGTAAAATTAAAACAGCTGCAACTCACAAAGCACTATTTTCATCACTAATGTAAGCTGATATTGTTCAGAACTTGGTTTTTAAGAGAATTGAATCCTTTAGTTTTCTTTTCTTAAACACGTTGTAGTAAGTTTTAAACACGTTATAATTAACACATTTGTAATTAATTTGTGTAACTAAAATGCAAAAGCTGTCACTTTATCATATGTTATTTTTAAGATATTTAAGCTTAATTACAGAAAACGCCTTTTTGAAATAAAGGCTGTAATTGTTTTTTCTATAATTATGAATTTAGGTTCCAAGGCTATATACAAAGAATGTTTTACAACAAGCGGTTCACAAATTAAAAACAGTTAAGTTAAGAAACTAAATGGCGGCTGTTCAGGTAACTATTGAGTTTTTGAAAGTTTGAATATGATATTTTTGGTTTTTATTATGGAATAATAATATCTGAAATGTTGGTAAAAGTTCTGGGACACTCTGTATGATCCAAAAGGCATCGAGAGTATTCCCTATCCATTCGGGATATACAAACCCCCCTCGGATTCGTTCGTTTTGGTCAACTGGCCTTTAGACTCTTTGGATTCAAAATATGTCTAAATCTGAACCTTCTCTAGGTAATATTTTATTTCCAGCCTTTATCCTTACATACCAATTGGTCTATGCTCTCACACTGCGAGGGACTTCATAAAGTACTTGTACTTACATAATTTCTGTTTACTGACGCTTGGAAGCTTTAGACTTTAAAGATGTAGATTTTTGACTTCGTCGGGACGAAAATAGCGGTGGTCTAAAATGTCGAACTTTCTAAATTAGAGAGCGCAGTTTCAAACCCTATCTGTGACCGTTGCATTTTTTTATCAGTACAATCGACTTTGTACTATATCGACTCTCCCCCTTATCTGTTTGATAAGATCCTTGCACAGGCCAGTGGCCCATGAGGAGTGGCAGAATAAGGTTTAACAGGGTATCGACCTATACTTATAAAAATAAAGATAAGTATACAATAGTACATATATAATTATAATTTAAATACGTTTAGAAGAAATGTCTAGTACCCCGAATTAAACGTCACTTAATTAGTTATTTTGCACCACATAATTGTTTTCATGAATTATCTTTGATGTCACTGTTGTACTTTATTTAAAACATGTAACGTTTCCATCCTAGGCATAAAAATGTCAAACTGTTGTTAATAACCCCATATTACCTGTGCGTGGCTTGTAATCAATACAAACTAGCTATCAATTGACCCTTTTATCACCCAACAGAGCTCTGGTCGGGCGATAATGACCCTTAATGTATGGCATTATCTTTGAAAGTGACGCCTGATTTCCGTGATTCGCCATGGTCCCAATCCGAAGGTCGGCTCGTTTTATTAAAGCTTCCAATATTCCAGTCCGTGCATTATGATTTTATCACTTCGCACCTATAAGTCATCAGTCAGCATGGCCATACATTTTCCGCTTATCCACTTTAATTTAGAAAATATACCATCAACTATTCTTGATGCTATGTGTACCTCGACCTTCAGTTTCTTCGCTACACACTATGAAACCTTTTGGGGTTATACAATAACTACCGTTGTAAATCATGATCAATTAATGCAAAATTATTTCTTTATTGAATTACTTTCATATCAAATCAAAGTTTTTCTAAAATTTGCCTTCATTGGTGTCTCATAGTCTAAATTACAGAAAAGATTAAATTTTAGACTTTTCGCCACCATTTGTCAGCATTAAAATTTCTCATGGAACACCAAATATTTTCTTGCAAATTTGAATGTAAAACAAAATTTTAGACTTTGTCATTTTTCGATATTTGTTTTATAACTTACTCGTTAAGGAGTTACACCCTATTAAAGGGTTTTAAAATGACGCGGTTTAATATGTTTAAGACCGATAAATTGCGTGAGTAATTCTAAACGTAGCAAAAAATACAAATAACGTTATAGTTAAATTGACTATTGACCCAATATTTTCTTGCAAATTTGAATCTAAAACCATATTTTAAACGTTGTCATTCTTGAACATTTATTTTATAAATTACTCGTTTAGGAGTTACAGCCTATGGAGGGTTTTAAAAATGACGTGGTTTCATATGTTTAAGAAGAGTAATTCCAAACGTAACAAAAAAATCAAATAAAGTTATTGTTAAATTGAGTATTGTTTTGTTTATAAGATGTAGTACTTTGTAAGCGGAGTATTGCCTTAATATATGATAAATTGTTTATACATGTGACTCTTATCTATCTGATAAATTATCTTAAAGTGGAATCAAGCGCAATTCAGAGTAAGTATGATAGTCAGATTTAATAAAATATGATTAATTCCGAAAATAAAGGATTATATCAAAGGAGTTATTCCATCAAATGGACGACGAAATGTGCTTGATGTACATCTATCTAAACTGTCTATACAAGGTAGGAGTATATTCCCTGAAGTTCTAGAACTGTATGAAAACTTTCTTCCTCTCGCCCTCCCTGTGACCTCCACCAGAGTTGAGAGGTGTAGAAGTATCGAAGACACGTTTCCGATGGCGAGCCCATCCCTGAACCGGTTCTCAGCCTTTTATTGCTGCACAGATGTGTTCCTATGTCGTGATAACTCAATCGCACGAATCTTATCAACGTTCTAATCATTGGACATCGGAAACCTCTTGTGAAGTCGAATTTTTTAAACGAGTTCTACTTCAAAGTTCTACTCTGGTTTTAATAGCATTGTCACGATTCGGGATTAAGTTCCGATTCGATGTTATAAAAAGTTTTCCAGTTCGGAGTTCTGGAGAAATGGAAATGTATGATCCAGTGTGATCTTCATTCTTCAACAAGCAACATGCTGCTCTTCAGAAGCCTCAATAAGGGCCTAAGTTGGTTTCATCAATTACAACAATTTTGAAATCTGGAAATTTTGTGGAACATTATGTAACTTGAGTAGATTCTGGATGGGAGATTTAATTTCCATTTTGTACTGTATTTATGAATTTTTAAAGCTAATTTGCTGAAGATTTGACCACTACAGGAACTTGCAGTATAGGGTAATAGAAGGAGTGTTTGCTCTACAATGTTATAATAATCTAGCACGTTGCTATGGCAGACGCCTTAGGACGTGATGTAAGATTACACATCACGTAGCTATAGTGAGAAGGGTTGATTCATTGTGAATGATGAGTTTAGCCAGTTCACCTTCCTCTTAGTGCAGCGTCTGGAATCTGACGCTGTCACGGTATTGACTAGAGTCATGTTCCTCTGAGGAGATCCAAAAGTCGGCGACGAAGAAGCTCATGAACTCTTTACATCTTTCTGACATTTTCTTGGAACAAAATATAGTGTAAGGTGAAGATTTTACTCAATATTACTCAGTATAGCCAATTAGTGAAGGGGTTAAGGTGATTTTTTTTGTTAGGATGTTTTAAAATTTCCAAGTCACAGCCCTTAAAGTTAATTTCCTTGAAGGTTGTAAAAATAGAAAGACGCTTACTGAACACTGCATGAGTGGGTTATAGGCATTTAAAAGAAGAAATGTTTTCAATTT
This sequence comes from Homalodisca vitripennis, assembly GCF_021130785.1. Lineage (NCBI taxonomy): Eukaryota > Metazoa > Arthropoda > Insecta > Hemiptera > Cicadellidae > Homalodisca > Homalodisca vitripennis. The sequence continues at coordinate 226,820,472 of NC_060207.1, forward strand.
CCTAATAAGATCAAATAAAACTTCTGGTAAAAAAAATGTAAATTCTTTACAATGATGTGCCACGTTTTTAATAAAATAAGAACATGCTGTGTTCCTCAATAAAATACTATTTAACGATATTAAAAGTTGTGAACGAATATGAATAAACACCATGTGATTTCCTCCAGTCATATTTTATATATATACCGTAAAAGACTCATATCCTTATATTCAACCGTTTTCCATTGGGTCTAATTATAAGATACTCCGAAATTATACTGTAACTTTAATGCCTACAACCCGTCTTGGATTAATAAAAATAACTATATATTTGTTGTCTTCAGGATAAGTATTAAGGGCAATGACAGAAAAAAAGTTTGCCCGTTACCTCCAACTTATAAGCCTGAAATGTTAGTATCACAGTTATCCCTGAACCTCCCTAAGGTTTTGAATATTCCATAAAACCCAACCTTGTTCCATCTCTTCTAACAAATGGCCTGTGGTTTCCAATGCGTTTTGGTCAGCCTTTGAATTCATGCTGTGCCGTTGAGATGATTAAAATCCCTGGATCTGCTATCAGTGTAGTTAGTTGTGTTTGCCGGATAGTAAAAAGTAAATTAAAGTAAAGATGTCTTATTTTACCAGGCGAAGTTATGGTTAAGAATCATTCTCTAACACTTAACCTGGTGACCAACGGCTTAAAGGTGACTTCCGAACCACCACCAGTGGCCGGGCAGGCAGGCTGCTTGCAAGGACAGGATCGCTCAGCGGTTACCCATCCAAGCAGCAGCCACGCTTGGCATTGGTTGAACCTGGTTAACTTGCGATAACCGTTGTACCTGCAACACTGCGTCATTGGATAGTGAAAAGTTAAATGTAACATAAATGTCCAGAAAAGAGGTGAGGACTTCGAATATTGGTGATTAATATATATTATTGAAGAACAATGCAAATAAGAGTGTATTTTTAGTTATCCACACAAATGTTTTAAGATGTTCCTGCACAATATTCCAAATGATATCTACACCCAGACACGTCTCCACCGACATACCTTTATTAAAGTGTACGTTTATAACAGCAATGTTTTCTGACGTCGCATCGAAGCCGATAACGTCCTGGTATAGCACAACGATGAGCGGTAGAGAAGACAATGTTCGTCCCGAGCCGATCCCTAAACCGGTTCTACACTCCTTATAGCCGCCCAGATCCCGCCCGATATTCTTATCTTTAAGATAAGTGTTTATCAAGGACCATTTGCCGATTGGAAAGTCAAATTTTAGTGAATGTAGTAGTGCTACTTATAATCATCACAGTTATTTGCGTGTTGGGATTAAAATACAGAGTGAGTAAAAAGTATGGATACACTCTGTTTAGTTTTTGATGGATACAGATGGAGGGATGGAACTCGGGACACCTTTCTAGGAAATAGAAGTTAACTTTTAGTCACTGTTACAACTTTGCCCATTTTCTCAAAATGGGATTTTGGCGTAGAGGGTGCTCAAAATTTTTAAATGTAATGATCCATTAAGTTACACCTCATTTTAAAAGCATTGTATCACGTGTATCGTAACCATCGGAATGAAGTTAGCTAAAAGCAATTTTAAGCAATGCTATATTCAGGTTTAATGAAAAACTAAGGATATGAACTTTTACGGTATCTCGTATATAAAAAAATGACTTGAAAGACTAATTGTCTTAAGAACAATAAATTATTAAAAAACACGCTAATTCCATAAGTTATAAAATAAAAACATTTCTTTCCCTGACAGTCCAGGTTAACTTGTATACACTGGGCGTAAAAAGGGGTTTTCCTTCTTCTTCGTCTATGGGCGCTAATTGGTTACTACACCGTAAGGAGCGCTAGTTGATGTACCTTATTGCTGATTGGCTGAGAACCAAAGAGTATAAAAGGAGAAATAACACAGAGGAAAATCAATGTTAAAAATTGTGGGTAATATTTTATTTCAACGCATTCTCGCGTTGTAGTATCCAGCTCACAAAAACAGTAAGCCCTAGCTTTGCGGCAAGCATTTTCAAATTCATTAATACTACAAAAAATGTTAATAATTTTGTTGACTCTTGGTTTGTAAACATTTTACTCAAGTTGTTCGGTCAGATTCCGTTATATGCCCCCAACGCTTAAACTTTTTTCAATGAACTTAGAACGTTATAAAACGATGTAGATGAGTAACAGAATTAACATTCCATCAATCAACAAGCATTTCCAGGTATTGCGATCGGTATTGTTGTCGCTGTTATCTTATCTTTCTCGAGAATACCGATTACGGCAGGCCGCGAGGCATCATATAATTATTTAAGTTTTTTGCACGGTACATAATTGCCTTCCATTACAATTCAATTTATATTTCTGATCAGCCCCTCTAGAGTTTCATATTTTACTGATAGGTACTATCTCGAGGGATGTTTTTCTTTCGTTGACATCAGCGCGGGGCAGCACCGAAGATGCTGCCGAAGCCTGCGCTGATGGCCGGAGGCACTCGCATTTTGGGTGGCGGAGTGTGATCAAGAATAAAAACAAGTTTATGTGTTTTTTTTTCAATAAAGAGTTTAGTTTTTGTTTGGTAATGTTTGTTTAACAGTTGTAACTCAGCAATATGAACAGTAGAGAACGTTAATAACGAATTCATATGACAGCTGATGACTTGGTATTAATACTGCAGTATAAAACAGCCAATCAAAAAACGAGGTACCTCAACTAGCGCTCCTTGCGGTATAGTTCCCAACTAGCGCCATTAACGAAGAAGAAGAAAAACCATGGCTTGGTCACCGTGTATAAGTTAACCGGTCCTGGTTCGTAATAAGGTTACACTTGGTTTTACTCATACAAATAGCAAAAACAGCAAAACTAGGCTGTTTAAATTTAAATCGATACTATAGAATACATTTTAAGCAAAAAGCATAGCATATTGTGTGACATAATATATACATATTTTGATCTATTATTATTTATTTAACTAAATCCATACATTTGAACTGAACTTTTTTAGCTACAAAGAAGGTACTACCTCTATTTCTGTCTTCATATTTATAAGATGAGAGCGGTGTTATTGTCTCGTCTAATGTGAATTTGTGTTATTTATAACCACTGCAGGAGTAATTTTGCAAAACAAATCGGGACTATTCAAAAATAGGTGAAGCCACGTCTCTCTATAGGTTATGAAGCTTTTGTGTGAAACAGTTATACATTAAATACTGTACGGAAATTGATATTATAATACATAATATAGTAATAAGTCGAATGAAATGTTATTAATGCTGATCGATCATCACTGGAAATTTTTACTACAGAGGTTATTCCCTGTCGTTTCTACTGTGAGGTACTTAAGTGACATTGGACCAACGATCGCGAGGTCGCCGGGTCAGACCGAGTCAACTACTGACTGACCTTTGACCTCACCCAACTGACATGAGTTTCGTTTTAGTGAGGTCTCCTCCCGGGAGGGGAACTTATTGAAACAATTTTTCAACCTCGTTCATTTAACCGTTGGCAAAATTAATATGCGCTGCCAGACGCTTTTTAATAGTCTATTAACAAAATAAAAAGCGGGTATCCGGAAAGTTTTACTAACCCTCTGCTCAAGAACGTACCCAGGAAAAGATTTGGGGGGTCTAAAGAATAGATATTTTCCCGTAGTGAACAGAGAGTAAGGCGCCATTTTGTTCTTATAAAGTTCTTGGCCTGTTTCTTTGTTTAGAACGATTTTTCAGTTATTTAAATAATAATAGTCTTTTACTAAAAAAGTAATTTAACAAATTTTAAATTTGGGGGGTCCGGACCCTTCCCCTTATTCCCTTAGACCCCCCCCCCCGCTGCTTAGACGTCCAAGGTTACTTCTGCCCCATTATACATTGACTGTTGATTTAGGACAGGAAGGACAAGGACAAAGGAAGATGATGAAACTAACTACACAATGTAAAGTGGACATTTCCTAATTTGTGATATTCCATTTAAAGGACCTCGTAAAATAATGGTGAAATATGGTTTGTTTTTGGTAAGTGTCTTTGTTTATTCTGCCCAAGATGGTAGTGTGTTTTAAACGTACATAAAACTTAATATTTCATTTTATTTTTGTATAAATTAGATACTAGCGTATTAAATAAATCTACTAGGTTTCGAGGTTTAATTGTTTTAATCCCTACAGTCAGTCTAGTGGAAATGTCTACATTTATTACAATCATATTCCCAAAATCACCTCCATTTATATCTTGGTTCATAATGTGATGTAAAAGTAAATGTGTATGCACAAATTGAATTTTTACATGGTTAAAAGAAGTTCATAATTCTGTAAAATTATATACAGCAATATATATGTGATTTATACAACAATAACATTCGTTACGTTTTAAGAACACTTCTATGCAAAAATTATGATCAGTGGTACCCTTAATTTATTCTAAGCAAGACGGTCAATAGGTCAGTTTGTGAAGTGTTTCGAATAAAGGATCATTCATGATCAAATTGTGATCTAAAAGGTTATCATTATGAATTGGTAATGTCAATATTCATTCAAATTTTGATGAATATTTTATGAAAAATTTGTTTGATGTTTTTAGAAACGCAGGTTGATCTGTGAATCGGTAAGAATGAATTCTTGTAAGAATTAAACTAATTATTAATAAGTGATAAGTTTTTATGTTATGGTAATAAATTCCTTTAATGGAGGATAATTTTTAAGTGAAGTTAAAAAATCTCTTACAATGCTTGTGTTCTTAATATATTACTTCAGAATCAACAATAATCAAACATAGAGTGCCAATTAAAATACATATGTTTAAGGTATTACATAGAATGCATTACATTGAAGTAAAACAAAAGCATTTTCACACATAACGTAACTATGGTAGAAAGAGTTGATTCAATTTTAATGTTCAGTTTAAGACGTCCAGTTCACCTTCCTTTTATTGCAGCGTCTGGTATCTGACGCTGTCTCAGACTTGACTCCTGGAATCTGGAGTTATGTTGTCTGGAGGGATCCAAAAAAGTCGGCGACGAAGGAGCTCAAAACGATTTAAAAATTCTTTTTGAGCTTCTTCGTCGCCGACTTTCTTTGGATCTTTTCAGAAGGAAATGACGGAGTCAAGTCTGAGACAGCGTCACATTACTAGACGCTGCAATAAAAGGAAGGTGAACTGGAGCTAAACTCAAAATTCAAAACATTGTTTAAAGTGCATAAAATAAAGTTATAACTCATTTTACTATAATTTTAAATGTTGTAAGAAGAACAGGTTAACTAATAATAATTTAACGTGTTTTTTAACTATTAGCGATATACACACAACTGAAATGTTAATTAAAGCCAACCCACTCTCTAATTGAACGGTAATGAATCAACAGTTGACATTCTTTATGAGTTCGTATATCAGACCTTGGGTTGCCATACGCAACTTATTTCCAATCAATTTTTTGTTGTTTGTGTAGGGCGTCATTGGGTTAATAAATTACGAGACCTGTTAATCGGCCACTTCCTACAAACTAGTGTATTTTGCATCTTTTCTTCGTGTCGTTTCAAGCTCAGTTTATGAAATAAATAGTTTCTTTTATCATTTATCTGTGTCATTACATTGTTTCCTTAAAAAACGATCCGAACGATGAGTAAAATATGCCAATAAAGCTGGTATAAAGGTTTTGAAAAGTCCATTTGAAATCTTCGTTTGGAACTTCAGTTCATGATAGAGCCCAAACAATTAACTTTATTGATGGCGTCATTCTTATCAGACTTCTAATGATGCTCCTTAGGTTAAACTTCGAAAATTTCTGTAAATATATAAACACACACACACACACACACACACACACACACACACACACACACACACACACACACACACACACACACACACACACACACACACACACACACACACACACACAAACACACACACACACACACACACAAACACACACACAAACACACACACACACACACACCATAATGCACTCTGTTGAATTTGTACGAATATGCTAAACTTAGAGAAGTACTGTCTCCTACCCGCTTTGACAAATCAATAGGATATCGACAGGAGGCGGCCTCTACCACCAATCTTACACATCCTGAAAATTCTAAAGCAAGCTCAAAGGTCCTTTTCACTTACGAAAAATATTTTGCATAAATGTCAGTTATAGATTAAGTGATAGATAACAAGAAACATTACGCAACCTTATGGCATTTCACGTGTAGCTTCTGAAAGGTTTTGGTACACATTATAAATGAATCAATAGAGTTGGTTTTGGTATTTTGTTATTTTAAGGCATAAATAATTGTTAGGAACAACACACATTTTTGATAATATCATCTTGATCGTATAGTACGATTTCATTATTAAACACTAATAATGAAATCGTACTATTGTTTCCATACTTTGAAATCTTCTAAATGTTTTATAAAATTTTGGAAACCTAAAGATATTTAGATTTTTACAGTTTAAGTGCATTTCTAGCAAATATTTAGTCCCACGTGTTTTAAATAATTAACTTTGAAACAGTTCAAAAACTTTAAAACGAATTATTACAACGATAGCAACCACACTGGCTTGGTCTCCCTATGATAATTCGCAAACAGTGAAAACATATTATTATTTTATATTTATTTGTAGACAAGCTTTGCTAATTACGATATGACTTATTTCAGATATTTCTGTTCTGAAGCCGTCATCAACACCTCTTTGCATCTTCGGAATCCTCCATGCATCAGGTGAGTTTCCTAACAAATTGTTTCTCAGTGCTTGAAAGAATGTATCAATAACGTAATAACGTTTTAATGGAGTAATTTAAAAGTAAAATTCTGCTTATAATCATAAAATACAAAAATATTCTTACGACTTTAGTAAATATTGGCTTGGAAATCTCAGAAAAAGCTTCGATAAAAATGAATATAATTTTAAATATCTAAATGGGACAAAATTTTCAAATATGAGAACAAAAATTATTGCCTTTAAAAATTAATTGGAACTATGACAATAAAGACTTGACAATAACGGACCATAATATATTGTGTACATTTATACATAAGTTATCGTCACCAACAATAGAATCCAACAATTCATGTCTAGTTTTGAGAAAATTTGCGGATTAAAAAGAAACCATTGCCAAAACGTTCAAAAAATTAATGTCTTTTTAACTTTCCATAAAAAGAACCCTTTTTATAAATTGTCAAATAGTATTGAAAATTATTCGAAGTGTTTTCAGTAAGCCTACAACACTTATAATAAGATATTCTACCTAGATTTTAATGTTGGTAGCCTATGTGGTGTATAAGTCAAAGTATATAGTTTATATTCAACAGCTGCTATAACTCAGATATAAATTGTTTACTTGTGGTTTATTACTTTAAACAGTGTATATGTAATTTAATTTACATTGTGATTTAATGTTAATATCACCAACGTATTGAAGTTTAATAAATGTGTTAGGTAAATAGTTCCTTTATAGTAAGAAATACATATCTTATTTACCACAGAGCTATCTTAGATAGATTTTAATAATTTAAAATTTATTTTTTATTGGTTTTTTATTTAGACTGAGATTATTTGTATTTGTCCCATGATTCGTGAGTCACACGTATTAAAACGACAACACGCACCCACGCTGACGCACGCGCGCACGCACACACCTTTATGGGCCACTCCAGATAGAGTTACAAAGGTCCATAAGCGCAACGTTTGGTTCCCCGGGCACGTCCGCTATAACAGCTATCACTGGGAAATAAAACAATCATTAGATGGAAGAACAAGTTTTGCCGCGCGTGCGCGATTTGTGGTTGAGGAGGAGTCGCTAGGTCCCCGCTCTGTTCGCGCTGATCTTGGCACGAGGCTCAGGCGTGCACATCGGCTGCCTTTGAGGTTGAGGTCGTGACATTACATTTACCAGTCTAGCATGCTGCGCAAGTAATTTTTTTCAAGATACCATGGCCTTATTGCGTACATAATTACTATAAATAAAGAAATATTCATTAAGTAATTGATTTCCTCTTTTGTTCTCTTAGGTCAAGAAGCTTATAAATTGCACCAAGTCCTTTAAAAGTATTAGCACTACTTCCGGAGTGACAGGGTATTCAGGAAAGTTAGGGTGTAGGACAGCCTCCTATCGAGATCCATGAGGAAGAATTAGGGCACTAATCTCAAAGTCAGGCGTGCACATCGGCTGACTTTAACTTTTGAGGTCGTGGCATTAAATTTACCAGACTAGTATGCTGCACAAGATTTTTTTTCAAGATACAATGGCCTTATCGCGTACATAATTGTTATAGATAAAGGAATATTCATCGAATAATTTTATCCTTTTTCTCTTTAGGTCAAGAAGCTTATACATTGCACTTATAATAATAATAGCCACACTGACTTCAGATGCAACAATTCATATAATCGTTTTAATTATCTCAGCAACTCATCATGAATTCCTCGACAGAGTAAAACGCCTTTGACACCAATAGGCGTTTTAAAACGAGCTTTGAATTGTATTTGGTTGTTCAAATTTTTTATTACTTAGTCCTATAAGAACCTTAGCACTGCTTCCGGAGTGACAAGATATTCAGGATGGGAAGGTTAGGGGTAGGACAGCCTCCTTCTGAGGTCCATGAGGAAGAATTAGGGCTCAAAGTCTCTCAAAGTCATGTCCCCCCGGAAGAGGGTAGGCCAGCTCTGAACCAGCCTCTCTAGTCAGGGGTGGCACAACCTTGTTGAGGCTAGCAAAGACCTCTGATTCTTAGAGAACGAACCCCACTAACTCCAACAGTCATCTCCCGCAGAAGACTAGACCTAGCGAATTATCCTTGGACCCAGAATCTCAACATTTGCGGTTAGTGATGTGCCGCTCCTGGTCATCCATGACGTTCTGAATAAATACAGACAATAAATAATAGTAGGCCCAATATAGATCCCTATGGAATTGCATGTTGAAAATTGTTGAGCTTAAAGAAACCTTAAGTTCCAGCAATGTATTTTTTCTAACGATTTTGTAGAAAAAAGAGTTCCATTCCAAGACCTGTAACACCATACATTAATAATTTCAAAATCTGGAAAGAATGATTGACACAATCCAAAGCGTTGGGCAGAGTAATTAAAGACAGAATTAGTGCTAAGGGATGCGAAACAGGCAGATTGTAGGTTTATTATTATGTCATTTGTTAAAATTACACGGGAGGACTTCTTTTTATAAATGTGTCAATGCTTTTATAACTGTTTTCGTGAACACTGTGCATAGACGTATGGAGAATATACTAACTTCAGACCACCTGTTTGTATATTTGGATAGTAAATGAAAAATTTGGATGTTCCAAATTAATACCTGGTTGAAGAGACACATTTGTGGAGAGGTGGGGATAATTCTCAATGAATCAAATGCAATTGCAACCAGAAACTCGAGTAGACTTCGATTCCTAGACGTTTACCACTTAAGTTTCAAAAATTGAAAATTCAGAATTATCTATATATATAAAAATGAAACTGTTCGTGTGTAACAGCATCACTCACAAACGGCTGGACGTATTCGCCTAATTTTTTTTTTAATTTGTTCGTCTTGATCTGTAGAAGGTTATAGGATACTTTTTATCCCTTTCCCGATTCAGGATTCCGCCCCACTGGTTACAGAAATACCCGTAAGAAATGCATTGCAGCAAACATATGTTATTAAGTGAAAGAGTCTTTTCAAATTTTTAATCAGCTGTTCTTTGTAAACATATATAATGCGACAAAAAATATATTTATATATAAATTTCTTTACACTTATAGTTTTAAAGCATAGAGTAAGCTTAAGAGAAACGTCAAATTTTGTTTAAACTGTTTCTGCAATCATAATATATAAAAATGAATGTTTGTGTGTTTGTCCTTTATAGACTCAGAAACTATTGGACCGATCACTATGAAAATTTGTATTTTTCTATGTAGAAGGTTTATACGCAATGCCCATTGATGTAACTAACCACCAGGCTGTACTGCAAGATATAAAAGTTATCAAAGCGCCTGCACATTATAAACTGCAATTACAACACAGTAGTTACGTATATTAAAATATCCAAACACTATTTGAAGGCAAAGAAATATACGGGCAAAGCTTAAGAGACGCGTGCGAAGCCGCGGGAAACAGCTAGTGAATATTATTTAGACCTCCTATTTTAATAAATCGGTTTTTTGGAAGATTTAGAGAAACACACTGCACTACCTAGACAAAAATCGCTCCATTTTATTTGTTTCAATTATGTTTTCCCAATGCCCTACAAAAATAGTCAGTTCCATGTTTATAGCGAAATATTTCATTTTTAATACATATATATTAATTTAAAATAGTTTTATATTAATTTTAAATTTATATTTTATCAAAAGGATACATATAAATAACTAATTGGTTAGCCCAAATTTCAAATAATACTGCAATTAGCAGTATAGTTGTGTTGTTTTAATTTATAGCCTATGCATGATTAATATTTTAACCAAACTTTAATTAAATAAAAACAAGTGCCAATTAGTTATATACATGATTTCGCACGCAATTCGTCATGTAAATGTTTGATAATTACTGCACTACTGCATATTTAAAAAAAAATTAATTTTTCCAAAAATTATAAACATTATACTGTTATAAATTAAATAGCTGTATTCCATAATTTTGAAATTTTTAATTTATTTAACTGTTATTTTCCGAATAATAATAAATAAATTTCTGTGTTTGATGTCACTAGCCGAAAAACTTGTAATAAGGCTACTTGAAGGTCTTTCATTTTATTTTACTCGCTTGATAAATTTCTGTGGTGAAAACCCTGTACAATGTGTTTGAACAATGATATATGTCAAAAACATGACCAAAGGCAGTCCATGTCTCTTCTAGAAAAGACACAATTCTTATCTCCTTATTTGGTGCGTTCCAGATAGTTTGAGGTCGTACAATTTTAAGCACTGCTTTCACGAGTAAATATATAGCACTTACGTTGTATGACGGTTTTGCACTGGCACCGGACATAAAGCTAAGCGGAAACGCATTGACGCAACCAACATCAGTCCGGGTATTGACCGCTTTCTTTTGATCGCTGGCCAGCTCTCGCTGCTGTGCGGAGGGTCCTGCTTCAGGTGTGAGCCGCGCTAGCCCCTGAACACGTGCGTGGCAACTCGCCCGAAACGTTACCCATACCTTGCTTGTCTCTGGTAGTGTAACAACTTTTCTTTCATAAGAAATGTATTTCATGAATGAACTGTACAGGGTGAATGAATAGTCACCCCTTCCTCTATTTTTTCTACATTTTATACAGGGAGTCATTCTTTGTGTAGTGGTGCAATGTGGGTAGGAAGTTTCATTTGATGATTTTGTAAATTTTTTGTGTCCCCCAAAAATGCGGGATTTTGGGGGCAACTCGTAAGTGTAAAACGTCAACCCCTGTCAAGTGACCCCTCATTTTGAAGAGCATAATGAAACTTAAACAATGGTGAAAACCAGAGATCGCTATCTCTTCCCCATCCAAAATAAAAGATAGTCAAATTTTAATGAAGTCTTTATACTAAAATTTACGTATCACCAGTAGAAAACGTTGAAGTTTGATAAAACACCTATTTTTGTTTTTTTTTTTTTTTCAATCAGGAAATTCACTATCAAATAACTTGAGAGGCTTTGTAATTTTTAATGTCTATCGTCTAGCCTTTTAAATTTATAATTAGATCTATTCATATGGCGATTTAGATTTTTTACTAGTTTTGTCTGCTCAAAAATGTTAATTATCAGCTCGAAATTTGCCTGCAATACTTTGCAAAGAAGACATATACTATTGCGGATACATTTCACATCCTTTTATGCTTTTAAATTTTTTTTTATAAATATGAACGTAACCAAAAATGCCCATAAAAACTAATTTCTAAAATAGTTTCAAAGATTCAATGATAAGATAACACATACTACGAATAAGGTAACAGATGCAAAAATGATTACATTTTGAGTCAAAAATTACAATATAACACTTACATGAGTGTTGAACAAATAATCACCCACCTTAAAGAATATTACAACTTTCAAATCTAATGGCTGCTGATTAAAAGAAACAGGTTGAATTCTTCTGTTAAATACTATCTTTTTGCCCACTAGATAGTCGTTTCTGTTTTATAAAATTCGTCCAACACAATGATATAGGTGGTCGATGTCCTATCTAGAACTCCCTGTAGAACATTACACAACCCCGGGTAGACTCAGGCGGCTGCCGAGACTAATCCCTACGCAGAACAGGCTCTATTGGCGGCTGGATGTCTAAGCAATGTCAACCTTCCGCATCATAGGTTCGGATGAGACCAAACCAGGCGTGCAGCAGCTAACGTGTACTCAGTCAAGTCGCATCTGTAGAATGTTAGGCCAATAGCGCTCCTGCTCATTTAAACAAAAGTTTTCAAAATTTATGAACCCCCTCAAAACATTTGCATTTGCAGTTATTGCATTTTACCACACAAAATAGTGAGATAATATGAAAACAATTACAAAGTGGAAACATGCTAAAATTTTACCTACCGATTCAAGGAATCATGAAAATGTAAGTGCAAGATTAGTAATACGAGTGTCCAACATGAATCTATGTAGTATTTATTTATTTAACTTCTAACGGTAAAGCCAAATTTTGCAGTTAATAATTTCAGCAACATTACATAGTTAATGTAGTGGGATTTCAATAAAGGTGAAGAAGAAAAACTAGGAAACAAACTCAACAATAGTTGTACTAATATGTAATAACAATAAATAGAGTAATCATTAAGAAACCATTAACAACGATACCAACATAGATATGACTATAGCGTAACAAGAGAGAATAACAAGTTATAAATTTAACAAAAGCATCTACTTTATTAAAATATACGTTAACAGTAAATGGATTAGCCTATATTGACTTGTGACATTAATAAATCTATGAACAATAATCATTAAGATAACACGAAGTCCAATAAGAAGTACGTATAGAAATATGACTCTTTATATAAAGCTAGAAATTCCACTTGCTTTAATCTCATGAAAGACGATTTACATGATTCTGTGACTTCTAGAGGAAACTAATATTTTTCTTTTGCTAGATGCAGGCATAATTTGTTTGTGACCATCATCTAAAGTTTATGATTAAAAGGGGATAAAGTTATTGTGGACAAAATTTAAGACTTGAAATATTCTGGCATTGCTGTGGATACCCACTGTCATTTCATAACTAGACTAGCATTCTTTTCTCTAAGAAACGACTGATAAAATTGGTGTATTAATAAGACATGTCAAATATGTATTCGAGCCGGCTAAATTTTAAAGTACACTACTATTTGAGAACCAGACAAGACACTGTGTATGTGCATTATTTGCATTAGTTGCATTAGGTTTCCTTTAAGTATGCCTGCCTGGAAACCATATATAGAACGCATTCGAAACATCAGCATAAAGGGAAAAGCCAATTACTAGTATGAAAGGATTGGATCCAAACAAATTACTTTCAATAATTCCATACTATTTTCCAAGGATAAGAGGAGAGACCTTAGAAATATTCAAGGCAAATAAGGATAACAAGAAGAGATATAATCCAGATCGGGCCTTCAACAAAGTAGTCAACATCAAATTATCAAATCGCTGGTAGCCATAATTGTCGCTGTTATGTCGTTGATTACTTACGCTTCAGGTAATCATGGTAACGCTTCGCCTCCTTGTACTAACCTGTGTAAGCGATATCAGTGATAGTTTTGTCATGTTGACCGAAGATGGCGTGGCCAATAATGCACTTACACTTATAAATGTGAATAGAGGAGGCAGAACTATATCTTGATTGGTTGGAGATAAAGAAGTCAGCAATGAATAGGACCAATCAGTGATTAATGTGGCTTCTTTATTACGGGATGCCACTTTTACGATAATCTTTTGCTATCTCACTAATTCAAGATAGGTATTTTTATTATATTTCCTCAATGTTCTAAAACTAAAACACACAATTGAAACACGTTGTTTTGGCCACAACTAGGCTTTAAAATACTTTTTACCTTTAAAACCTTTAAAATATGTCCAATAAAATGTTAAGCATGTTTGAATATTTTCGAAATTTCATTGATTATCACTGTTGCCTTTGAGCTGAGATTTAGACTCCCTCTGTCCTAGATGATGTGTCAGAAGGCCGTGCTGAGCGGTGGCGTCGCTTTCCACAAGTGAGGAGGTTTTGTCTTTACCGATGAGGTGTTCGTTTGCCGTTCAGATATGGCTCAATATATACTCGAACTCTAATGCACTATGTGACGGCGTATGAACTGTCACGACCACGTTTATGAAAATAACAAGTTCTCTGCCATTACTTGATAATTATTGCATTTATATATGTTTCTGCATAACAATTTACACCTTGAACTAAACCACAACTTCATTGGATACGTTTTAAAGAAAATATAGTGCTACATGTGGACACATACTTTTTACGCCAACTACTACCAATCTGAAACTGCTTATGACTTTTCTTTGCTTACCAGTATACACAATAATTATGAATATCATTTTGCATAACTTACGAAAATATAAGTGTTAGATAGAACAACCTATTTGCAGAATATTAATTCATTTTTCAAATATTACATTTTACATTATTCATTTTAACATACCCATTCAATTTGCAGAACAACATTTTATAGCGGTTAAAAATATTGGAATGTCATTAAAGGAGGAGGACTTCTTTTTGGAAAGAAAACTATATTATATTATTTTCTATAAAATAAAACTGACAATTTATCCAATGGTTGTGAGTTTTCTTTTATAAATAATAGAATATACTGGCGTGGTTTCATGGTAAAGAATGTTTATTTTGAAGGAGTTTAGATTTATATTAACGTTTTAATTAACTGAAACACATGAAGCATTGTTATATTAAGTAAACAAACAATTTAGTTTTAGTAATCAAATGTTCATACTGTGTAGCTATGTACAGTGCAGAATTAGTAGAAGAGACTTTGATTAGACTTTGGTCAAATTGGTGCTTAAGCTACCAGAATCGAATGGCACGACAGCGTGAGATAGTAAATCAACTGTTTTATTGAATCGCGTCTAGAAACAAGCTCTATCTGCAATGACAAATTTACACGTCGCGCCATCAATTTTGTCTGGAGTTCCGATAAAACGCTGTTCGCTTCCAGTTATCGCGCTGCATTTGACATGCGATTTCAATTAAAACCTGTAACGGCTGCGAGACGCCGCGCTGCAGCGGTGCGGTCGGGCAGGGGTGAGGCCGCTTGTAGGTGCGCCGATATGGCTGGCCGGCATTAATAAGGTGTGTGCCGAGATATAAATCTGAGGCCGGTAGCGGACGCGATGCACGCAAATTGTCTGCCAAGATGCTGTAGATAGATGGCCCATGCCGCGGCACGGCGCGCCCGCGCCCTCTCCAGACGGAATGCGTCCACTATTGTGCACTGCAGAAGCGAGTTACGATCTTCTTCACTCTCACTGACTTTTAATTATATCTATAACTCTTACAAATTTGATGTTTTTGGCATAATTCTTCATGGAATTCCTCACTGCTTTCACGATTTGAACATCTTTATCACTAGTACTTCTTTGTATTTCCTCACGGACTTTTAATTCTATCTATAAGTCTTACCAATTCCATGATTTTGGCATAATTCTTTATGAAATTCGGGTCTTTTTCGTTTAAGGGCCAGCCAGCACCTTACAAACATACTATACCTGACTGACTTTTTTTGGTGTTATTAGTGTTCGTAGGGCAGTAGTCCAGGTACTACTTCTAGTATAAACTCGTCTTATCTTATCAGTAGTAAACGCGCGTCGCTTATCTTTTGCCTTTAATGAAACCAGCGTTAGTTCTGTCTGAGTTTTGTGTGTGCCAATAAAGCGTGGTGAGTTGATCTGGGCTTGGACTTTGCAAGCTCGAGTTAATTTTTTTCTAAAAGAGCAAGCAGCGCAAAGCGCTGCGCAGCGGGCAAGCATCGCATGATCTGAGTTTCGAATAGGCAAGCTAGGGTCTTTTGTGCTGGCCCTTAAACGAAAAAGACCCTGAAATTCCTCTCTGCTTTCACGCTTTGAACATCTGTCCCACTATTACTTCTTTGTATTTCCTCATCTTCTTCACCATCGCGGAATTTTAATTCTATCTATAAGTCTTACAAGTTCCATGATTTTGGCATAATTCTTCATGAAATTCCTCACTGCTTTCACGCTTTGAACATCTGTCTACTAGTTCTCCTTTGTATTTCCTCAGCTCTTGTCAAAATCGTCCTAAATCTAACCTAACCAATCTCTCTGACAATACCCTCTCAAACTTACATTACCTTTTTCAAAGTTCTCTCATTCAAGTTTACAGGTCCGGCAATACGATTTTGTGAATAGCTAGCTCATTTGAATTTCAGAGAGACATGTAGAGAACCCTTCAAAACATTCGGCTGTTGACTCTGCTAAGCCTCTACACTTTCGAAACAACTCTGTTCTGTATTTCCAAATGTGCCATGTCAACTGGTCAAGATATTCATTCAATCGTATGATACCAGAGGCAGAGGATACTACCGGACTGGTAAACACATAACGGCGGTTTATGATTTCATCAACAAGCTGTCCAATTTTATGAAGAATGCCGTGACACCCAATGTGCTAAAAACTCGTTTGAAACGCTTTTTAGCGTCACAAGCATTTTATAATGTTACCGAGTTTTTTTTTCATTTGACTGAGAGATCACCCAATCAGGAGGTTTACTTCAGCGCTGTAGGTGAAAAATTGGCAAATGGATGAAGGATGCATGAATGTTGAATTGTATGTTTGAGTGTGGCCCTGATGTAGTAAGAATGATAAAAATTTTAGCTTTGAACTCGAATTGACTTATGCTATACATGTGCTAAACATGTCTTCGCAAAAAAAAAAACATTGATTGATTGACTGTGTGTGCTCTTAATTGTCCCAGCGATTAAGAGCACAAAAGTGACAAGAGCCTGGAAGTGTTACATAATACTGATACATTACCAAGATCTGTCGTGATTCAATTAGAGAGCGAAGCAATCGGTATGAAAATATTCCCAGGTGTTTGAGTAACATAAGAAGAGCCTGGAGGAATGCTTCGCCAGTTCATACTCCAATCCAAACCTTTAGTATCACCTACTTGCACCATAGTTCTAATACTTTGTGGTCCGTTGATAGGCTATGTTCCTTTATTCACATCTCTCAAAATAAATGTATTCAATTTGCAGGAATTTGGAACCCCAATCAACTTAAATTTAAGGTAAAGTTATGCTTATAAGGGGTTGTTAACTACGACTACTATGAGCAAAGCTTCAGTAACATACAGTTCAGAATGGGGTCCAAACCACTCGGGCATTAATTGGTATTGACCAAGTCGTGCGCTTGTTGAGCTTCAAACTATGCCCTCTATAACTTAACCCGGTTACACCAGACATACCTGTTGTTGACGAAGTAAGGGTTTAGATCGTAAAACGTACATGAGATGTTCTTACCCGACTCTCCAATATTGTCGTTATCCTTTTGGAGACGATATAACCTTTGTTATTTAGTTGTAATTCTGTTTATTTTTACCATAAAATGTTTACGAGTACCATAAATATCTATGGGGAGAAATTTACTCTCTGCTTGTTTGATTTCCCTTCCGTGCGTTGAGTTTCGAAATTTTTAATACCGCTAGGACCTGATTCATTCCAAAGGCAACCAGCACTCGATGATATATGCTCGCTAATTCACGTTAGCTATTGCTATACAACGGATAAAAACGTAACTTCATATACTTTATTAATTAAGTGCCGAATGCATTATTGTGGATGTAGCTTTTGGGTAATCGAACGATGTCTTAGTTCATATTCATCAATTCTGAATCCAGTGCACAACATATTACTTAAAACGAGTGTTTGATCTACCGCCATCCCTAATAAAAGGTGACAGCACCCCCCCCCCCACAAAGAAAAAACACAGATTCTAGATAGATACGTCAAGCGACATTGTTAGTAATTAATTGTATAATCGAATTTCTAGGTTCTTGGAAGCTCAAAAAAGGAAGTAATAATTATTTGAAGGGGAGAGGAAACGCCAAGACCACAATGTGATATTGTCATGTAGAAAGAAAATTAGATATAGAGCTTTTCGGTTTCTTTTGATTCAAAGAGGAGCACATTATTTAGTTCCCTGAACAAGATTTTTAGTACCAGAACAGAAACAAAAATTGTCATAGTTAAAAAGTTTATATTTAATTACAATTTCTAAAAAGATTTTGTATTAAGAATCAAAAGAACTGCATTAAATTGCTGTGAGCCTACCCTAAAATTTGGAGATCTATGTTACCTCTTATGGTAATGCTGTAACTAAGATATTCAACATCAAAATCTAAAAATACTCACTTAATGAAAATCTAAGAAAACTAAGAATAACACTAAGTTATTGAAACTTGGCCACCAGCTGAATATGATGGATACTCTGAATCTTCTATCTCAATATATTGTACCTCAAGTTTCTTTTTTAGAAAAAATTCTACTTTGCCTGATTTGTTTTTGCTAATTCTTCAGCAGATTCTTCGCATCTATATTTACTCTTCTTCCAAGAGTTGCATAGTTTCAAGCGAATTACGTCTTATCTTCAATCCTAAACGTTCTACAGTTACTAGAATATCCATCTATAAAGGATAACACAGTATCTTGTACTCTAAATTAGTTGAACAAATGTCTTTTTAGGATCAAATTACATTTTTGAGAGACTCATTGGGATTTTGAGTTGTACCTCGACAACAATCCAGGGTTTTAATGAAGGCCAGCTGCTGACAGAATGAATGATGCATTTCAAGTAGTGTTGCCAACAAATAACAACAAATAATACACAGGATTACTTTGAGTAGTACTATAAGAAAGCGAAGTTTGTTATACACCGTAAAATCCATTCGTAGACGTCAATGTAACTTAATTTTTACATGTTTTATATATTATAGAGATGACGAGTTGAAAAATAGTTCAATAAAAATATATAAAACTGTTGAACAGTTTTGTTTCGTATTCTGATTCTCATTAAAATAATGCTAACTATAGGTAATCTTCTTTACAAAACCATCATATCATATTTCCGTTAACATTTGTCATTGTTCAGTGAAACAAAAAATCAGTAACAATAAGTTTCGAGATCTGCAATCTGATCTCTTCTTCATGTAAATAACTAACCTAACACACAATTAAAAACTAGGCTGAAAGAAACAAATCATACCAGAGATTTGTGACACGCCTAAGCCAGGTACCAGGTAAGAAGAGATCAGATTGCAGATCTCGAAATGTAGTGTTACTGATTTTTCTGTTTTACTGAACGATGGCAAATGTCCGGAAGTTCCATAGTCAAAAATAAACTCCAAACAAAGACCGTCATATGATTTCATTTCCTTATTAGTCCAAGTTCTTGTCCATCCAAGTTATGACAAACTCAAGTTCCCAGAAGAGTGAAGGAATGAGCGACCCCAGGTGGTTCTCACCGCGTCTGCCGCAAGGTCAGACCCCGCAGGGCAGCCACCTGTGCCGCAACAGCCCGTGTTTGACCAGAATATTTATGCGGGAGGATGATTCAACAGATGCAAATGATGTGTGGATTGGCAGCACTGTGGTTGAGCTCACGCAACAGCAACGGTTGGCTCAGGTCTGGTCTTGGGTCTTGCAGGATATTGGAAGGACAGAGGGAATGTCAACGCTGCAGAACATCAGGATTGGGTTTGATTTGGAAAAGTAGGCTTTGAGATTTAAGTTGTATGTTTACAATTAAATAGTTGGCTGTCTTTGTTTACTGGTTCACACCACGTGGAGACTTACAACAATTAAACAGTTAACAATTAAATTCTTGAAATGCGAGCATTCTCTGGGGAACTACCTTCAATCAACAAATTCTAAAACAAACCCTATATCATTTTTTAAAAACATAATTTTTTTTCTTAGGTTCACAGTCTTAAAACCGACCATTACACCCGTAAACTAGAGTTAAAAGCGCAGGCTAACCATTTACAGACCAACAATTTTTATAGAAAGTGGCGATTTTTTTCTTCTTACCTCGCTCCAAGCTAAGGAAAACTCTCTGTGAAAAAAAAAAACATAGTTTGATATTGTTAGACCTATCTTAGCCTCTAAATCTGACCTCTACCAAAACTAGCATGGATGTCGCTCTATTTTTCCATAAAACAAGTGTTTCTGTGGATTTCAAGAAGATGTAGGTTGTCTGTTTATACAATACAAATTGGTTTTCGTATCCTAAACTGTAAGCATAAGAGCCTAATCAATCTATTAAGTAAATTTAACATAATATAGCTTATACAACAATTTATACTACTCCTGCAGCCATGCAGTCAATTTGTTGCAGAATTTTCAAAGTTCGAATTTTCTAAAAGTACTGTGAATGGTGCAAAGGAATATGGAATAATAATGATTTATTTCCATCTTATAATCATACATATTTTGCAATTTTTAATTGTGGAAAATACTAGCCTTCTATAACCGGTTATGAAGGCAAAAATTTAAAATACCTTATCACAGTCCACCTTTTATATATTTCACAAAATAGCGGGCTATAATTAGAACATAAATTATGTCGCCAACTATACTAACAATAAAAACCATTAAAGAATTAACAAAAATACACATAGAAGACCATTAAAAATGATAATCGGAGACGAAATTACAATAATAAATATAAACATATACATAACAATAATAAATAACAATATAGAATATGAAGAATAAGGTTTTACTTAATCAAATAGAATTGATTAACTTATATATTACTAAGGAAAGAAGTGCAAAATTAATTTTAGAAACCAGGAATGTAAACTTTAAGAAAAAAAAACTGTATGTGTCCAACAAATTATCGTCAAATTTACATTCTGTGGACGATAAGACTAATCCTGAGAGAAAAATACATCCTTAAAGCTGCATCAACGTTTAATCATAATCGTTCTTTTGAGCTGCATCTTTGCCAACCTCAAGCTCAAAGACTCTGACTGTGACTGATGATCTACTGTGAGTGAGGGTAGGCCGATCAGTGTCAGAAAGGAGAAAGCTGCTACTAGACACAGGCACAGTCTCGGCCTTGTCGCTGGAAAGTGATGTGTAGAGTGACTCAGACACCACGGCTGCCAAACTGGAGATCAGCGCCAGAGACTTCCCAGAACTCCCGGAGGTCAGGCCCAAGAGTGGTTCAACCTGCCGGATTCGGATAGCGCCAATTATAGGAGTGGCAGATTAGAAAGGTGCAGTTTGATCTTGGTTTGTTTAACCACTTATAATGCCGAATGACTGCAAATATGTCAGGTAAGTGCATGCATACACCTCCTGTGTCATGACAGAAGAAAGATCTTCACCTCCTCAATAACACATCTTCATTCTTCTTCGGTAACGATTCGCCTCTGTCTTTAAACCCATAATTATATTGTGATGCCGGAAACATTAGGAAATTCAATGAATGCAAAAATTGTTGGAACAGTAATTACAATTTCCCCGTAACAATGAACAATAATTCTTATTTATTTCATTAACAAGTTTCCACCTTTTCAATTTCCTCTCAACAAGAAATCCCTTTAATACTTTCATCCATTTAATGTGTTTGGAAAAGAAAGCGGATGATGCGAATTTGCGAATATTCGAAGATCTGAGAGTCAAATTCCATAAACACACAACGAAATCCTAAATTTTCCTTAAGAAACAAAACCATCAACTGTGTTAATTTTAGTGGGATTCGAAAATAAAGATGTGTTCAAAATTAAAATTAACAAAGAACAATTTTTGTCTCAATTTTGATTAATTTGATTCAGTTTTAACTAACCGCAAGACACATAAAAAATTACATCAGCGTCGGTCTATCAGATTAAAATTCACTACTTTCATACGAAAATTCGATCTTTATAGGGTTGAATAAGACTAATTAACTATATCTTCGTGCTTGATAATGATATAATCTGAGGAAAAATTAGTTTCCTTTTTCGACACATACCTGTTGTGACCTGCACCAAAATTAATGTGATTGAAGATCGATGCCTTTCTTAGAGGAAACTCCTCTATAAATGAAAAAAAAAAACATACTGTGTGCTTATACAATGCAAATTGGCTCGTGGTTTCTAGGGTAACTTTTTTCTCTTCATACAAGCCATATTCATAACTTCAAAAAAGAACTGTTCGGTGAATACTTTATAATCCAAATGAGCACTCTTGTATTTCATATTTCAAACAAAGCAGCTAATTCTTTCCTGCAATCTATGTCGACTTCTTTTTGTCAGAATAAATCTCACCTAGATTTAATTATACCTACAATCTCCGCAAAAATAAAATCACAATTCAAATTCATAAAGGTAGTTTCTATGAGACACAGTTTGTGCTATGGTTCTAGACCCTTGAACTGTCTGAAGATTTGCTGAAAAATGAAGGTAGTCTGCAGGTGTTACTTTTATGACTATTTGTAAAATCTTTTTTTGTCACTAACTTTAAGTTAACTTACAAGTAAATCTGTATGTAAAAGAGTTATACTTATACTGTGTCATAACTAAAGTAATTGACAAATTGACAAAGATTTGCCATTATGTGGCTTTTGTAGTTTTTTTTAAATCTTGTACCTTATTTTTTTCACTAACACTACGGTACTTCATTAACATCATTCATCACGGAAATAACATCTACAAGCCCACATTTTAGAGAGAGTACGTTCATGTATGTTCCTGCGATATATAAAGTGTATCTTAATTCTTAGAATTGAACGGTGCATGTGATGACTGCCATGTAAAGTTTCCGATTCACGCCGCATATAAAAATTGCTAACATGAATTATACTTAATTATCCACAGAATATGGTGGAGAGTCGATACAGTACAAGGTCAATGGTACTGAGCTTTAATCTGCCTGTCCCCATGGGCCACTGGTCTGTGCCAGGATCTTATTTAACAGAATAAGGTGGAGAGTCGATACAGTACAAGGTCAATGGTACTGAGCATTAATCTGCCTGTCCCCATGGGCCACTGGCCTGTGCCAGGATCTTATCAACAGAATAAGGTGGAGAGTCGATACAGTACAAGGTCAATGGTACTGAGCTTTATTCTGCCTGTCCCCATAGGCCACTAGCCTGTGCCAAGATCTTATCAACAGAATAAGGTGGAGAGTCGATACAGTACAAGGTCAATGGTACTGAGCTTTAATCTGCCTGTCCCCATAGTCCACTGGCCTATGTGATGATCTGATCAAACAGAATAAGGTAGAGAGTCGATACAGTACAAGGTCGATGGTACTGAGCTTTAATCTGCCTGTCCCCATAGGGCACTGGCCGATGCGAGGACTTTAGACGTCTTAGATCACTTGGCCATCGGTTCATACATCTTGCTACTCCTTTTCCTTAATTTCAGAAAAGTTGAACTCGTTCCATTTTTATGAATAGTTAAATGATTATAGCAATGATATATATACATTTAATTACATTATCATCGATATGCAAGTGTTTATGTTTATCGTAGTAGGATACATTAAATAAAATTATTTAATAATACGGCATATGAAGCATACATAAAGGAATTACGTCAGTGAAACTAAATTAAGGTCAAAATAAATAAATAATAATAGTATTTAAATTACAAAACACAATAATAACGTCAGTAAGACTTTGCATACAATGACACCTTTCCCCACCTGCGTCCCATAGGTAGGCCTAATGTTTGCAAATGGGCCTAGTTCCGTGGAATCTCTACGCTTGGTAATGGCTGTATTAGCTCCCATCAAGTCCACCTATGGTCTCAGTTTACGAGCAATAATTGTCTAACACTATCATTACTCTAATTACGAGTAATTAACACTCGTTGTAGGCGCTGTCCCGGGCCATTAGCAATGATTACGGTTTCGGCTATTTCACATTAGGTTTACACCAGAATTAGCGGATTATGGTTCTATCAGGTAAACCGGCTCCGACAGGTTTTTGTCAAACTTTGGTCCACCGCTCGTTGGGTTGTTTGGGATCCACGCATAACTAGACGACACAGCTATTTACTAATTATAAGCCACTGTTTCGTAACCAACTCTGGATTATTTAAATATGATCTATTTAATACGCAGAGTACTTTTCTATACCTTTTTTACGTGTTTTTTTTCTTCATTTATGGAAACTTCAAAGAATTTACCTTTTGATTGTCACAATGAATTAAATATCCTTTTAAAATGTTATAAACTTACAATGGCTAGACCAATTTAACAATAAGTTTTATACGCACAATATAATGACTAAACCAAAAACATATGCTATGAATAACTCCAACATAGCTATTATTAGTAAATAATACAACTAATAACAATAATAAACAGTACTAAAACAATATTTGTTACAGTGTACACAAATCCTATTGATTTCTTTTCTCAGTAATATTTTTCAAAACCTTTGGCTATTGCAAGTAGTATAGTTATAGGTCTGTAGTTTCTCATGTGATTCTCGCGTGACTTCATCATCTTAAACTTATGTTTAAATTTTCCTAACAGATCAGCTAATTCTTATTTTAGATTTCGCTGGCTTTTCATGACCAAAGTTCCAAAACGTGTTTCTTTTTTTCACATATGTAACTTAATTTCTCTTTTGGATTTTAAAAATCGTTGCCAATATGTTTTTAAACAAGACTTTTACAACAGTTTTGTAACAATCATTGACTGGCTTGTTTAATTTGGTTTCTTATGTTATTCAAATGAGAGGTATTTATTTTGGCCCCTGCTCTCCACTATTTGACACGTATGAGTGGTACGGAGTGAGAATATAATACTAAATTCCTAGAAATCGGTAGGACCGTTTTTCTATTTTTAGCCTTGGCAGATCAGATACCTGGTGTTGTACAGGCGTTTGCAAAAATGTCGGCTAGCTAAATATTTTTGCATTAAAAAATTAATAACTTTTTATCTCTAATATATTTTTGTCTAGTAAAAGCACTAGAAATCAATTTTGTAAACAAATTGAAATATATTTTTTTAACCAACAATTCCTAAAGTTTGGAAATTTATTAGATAGGCACTCTGTTGACAGACAAGTCTGTAAAATAATATTTGTAGATTTATTTACAAAAATATAGATGTTATGGTTTATTAAATAATTCAAAAGAGATCAAATACATATAAATACAAATGGATCAGACATACAAACTGTGCAAATATTTTTAGCCAACTTTTCGACATATGACTTATTATCATTATTAAGCATGAATTAACAATGATACTTACTACACATGGACATCTAAAAAAGTTTATTTTGTGCTTGGTTTACGCACTGTTTACGCACTGCTGGAGTACGATGTACTTCCATATGAACATATATTATAGATCGAAAAAATTGTACATCAAATTTTATGTATTTCTGATTTATTATTTAATATATATTTAACCTCTATTAATGTAAATCATTATAAATTAGTTGCTTTGAAATAAAAACTGTTCTTACTACATAAAAACCGATAAATTTTGCTTTGTGATGTAAGATTTCTGTGCTGAAAATTATAAGAAGGTCCCTTTTCTATTTAGAATAATATGTTCCACAAGAGTACTATTAACTCTAGTTTATATAACACTTTAATGAATTTACTTATAAAATACCACACTGTAACTAGTAGCTAAACTAGGTGAATATTGTTGTCTTTGGAACTTTATTTTAAAGGAGCACTGCAGCAATTATTCAAGAATTGACTCGATATATAGCTACCATTCTTTTTATCGATTAGATAAAGCAATCGGCTTTATTAAATGTACGCATTCGTACACTGCTATTTCGTTTTACAGTAAAAAAATAAAGAAAATGCTGTTATTTGTAAAAGTTTATTTTAAAATAATTTCTTCTTCATAACTATCTAATCAAACAGATGGTCTGAAGAATCAAATGAATGATTAAAATAAATTTAAAAATCATATATAACATAAAACATATTTCCTATAAATCTCAATATGTAAAAATATAAAAATAAAAGTTTTTCTTAAAATGTACACGAGGAGTATTTTTTATGGTAAGAGAAAATCACTAAATCGCTTATAGGCCAAATATAAAGAGGGCATCCTGTTATCTTGAAGTTTGATTTCTCGAAAGCTGATAGGGGCGGATGTTGCGTTGAGAGACCTCCTGTTCTCGCTAAGAGACTGTGGGTTGTGGGTGCTTATATTGTTTTATGATAGGACCTTGTGGACCACGTATCAACTTAACGACTTTCTTTGATAATAATTTGGAGAATCCAAATAGATTAGTCGGTGAATCTCCAGTTTGAACATTGGTTTTGTGATATGGTACGAAGGTATGAACCATGTATAGAGTTCTTTCGAAGATGATAATTTGGGAGAATCGAAGGAGAGTAATTCGCTGATATTAGTATTTTGAACATTAATTTATGATAAGGTAGTAAGTTATAACCACGTATTACGATAGCATTATTTCGTTGATAATTAGGAGAATCCAAATAGAGTAATTCGGTGATTTTAGAGTTTTGGACATTGGTTCTAATGTTAGTAATTTATGAACCACGTATTATGATATTATGTATTACGATAGGAGAATCAAAATAGAATAATTCGATGAATGTTCAGTTTTAGACATAGGTTTCTGATATGGTAGGAAATTTCGAATCACATATTACGATAGCATTAGTTTGTTGATAATTTGAAGAATCCAAATAGAGTATTACGGTGATTTTAGAGTTCTGAACATCAAAAGTCTATTTTATGTTAGTAATTTATGAACCACATATTACGATAGAGCCAAATTACGATATTACGTACTACGATAGGACAATCCAAATAGAATAATTCAGTTAATGTTCAGTTTTGGACATTGGTTTCTGATATGGTAGGAAATTTCTAACCACGTGTTACGATAGCGTTACTTTGTTGATAGTTTGGAGAATCCAAATAGAGTAATACAATAATTTTCGAGTTCTAAACATAAGTTCATGTTATGTTAGTAATTTATATATCAAATATTACGATAGAGCCAAATTACGATATTACATATTACGACTGGAGTATCCAAATAGTAATTCGGTGAATGTTCAGTTTGGAAATAGGTTTCTGATATGATAGGCCCTTTTGAATTGCACATTACGTTAGCGGCCTTTTTTTGAAAAACATTGTACAGGATTTTAAATTGAAAAAATCACTTTCATTTTTCTTTACGTAATAAAATATTCTTTTGTGTACATGAAATAAGGAAATTCCTCAAGTTCATTCTAAAAATACTCAGTACAAAATGTAACATTCTTAACGAGTTTACTTTCCCTGTGTCGATTTCAGGTTTATTTCCAAGAGTTTTCCTCTCGGTGTCGTGATTCATTTTAAATCATATTACTGGTTCCGTTTCTGGCATTTGTAAACGTTTTCCGGGAAGGGAAATCCCTTTTTCAGAACGACTGGATATCCGAAAACATTATTTCTTTTTTTTTATCGTATTTCATTTTAAGAATGATAGGTTCTATATCCTGTTTGTTGTTATTTTTGTACGATACTCGTATTATTCGAGTATTGATAAACACACTGCTGCAATCATCTTGTTTTGGTCACAACGTTCATCTCCACCTACGTTATGATCACGGCAAAGAACTTTGTTCTTTGCCATATATAAACTTAATGATCTCATGCTTATTAGAAACTAGTATTAAATGTTTCAGAACGTTCATTTAAATCCATAAAATGAAATCCTCAACAGTTATTTTGTAATCATTCTGTGGATAAGTGCGATCTCCTAATTGACGAGTTATACCAGAGTTTAAACGAGTTTGTACCACCAATTAGTTAAGTCTACGTGAATTATAAATTGCCCCGTGTAGCATCTTAGCAAGGTTTTAGTGTTAGAAAATTAATTTGACTTGAATCTATCTTAAGACATTTTCTATAGTTGGCATACCTCACGTTTCGCTTGACATTATTATTTAAGTATAATATGTATTATTTAATTATTTAACTATGATTTAAGTTAAGTAAGTTGTATACTGTTGTTTAACAACACAATGTATGCATATTTTGTATACTAATTTTTCCCTAACAAGTCAGTTGATAGAGTGAATGTACTACAAAAATGCGTTATCATGTATTAAAGTTATAACAATTTATAATCAACCTTTCGTCTCGTATAACAGTTTAAAATTATTTTAGTTATTAGTAGCAAGTGCAAAATTAAATGAAAAGTTCCCCTCATGTGTAATATTCACTTTGATAAAAATATTTAGAAATTAAAACGCTTGCTTTATGAAGTACTTTTTCTTTGAACAAACTCTTCTTTGGTTTATAACTAAGTAATGAAAAAAACCTATGAAAAAACTACATTGTACAAATATTATTGAATTGAGATCTAAGTTTGGTAACATTACTGAAAATTACTCCAATTTTTAAGGAATACATCGTTTACAGTAAACTGAAATATATACTAAAAGCTATCCGATTCGGTTAAGATTATAATATAATAAACATTTTTTGTAAAAATTTAAATTGGCAGATTCGCTATAGAGAATAAAAGTGTAATCATTTTGTGACGCTTAATTATTTTAAGGCACGAGTCTTTAATTAGTAATTTTACATTATAAATAAAAAATTGAGCTCCTACAATTTATGTCTTACATGATGGAAATAAAGACCTTTTTTATTGATTGATTGATTGTAATTTGTACAATTTATAATTTTATTACCTATATACAAGTTGTAAAATTGAGATATCTAATTTACATCCTTATTAAACAAAATACTTCATATTTATCAAGTTGTATTAAGGGTAATAAAATCTGAAAAGCATTATCTTCAAATTCGGAAAATCTCAGTTTTTTAATTAGAATTAACGAGACATACAATATCTCAAGTTAAAAAAAATTTAAATCACAAACCTGTTATATTTTACTCATATTTGGATAATCAAAAAAATTCAAAATAATACTCAGCAATATATGAAGAATAACTCTGATATAAAGCCAGTATTCAGTTCAATGTGTTTGGTATGTGTAAAGATCACTAGTTAGTTGTAGTCTGATACAAACAAAACTCTAATGATTGTAACTTAATTTGTCTTGTGTTCGGATTTAATTTGATTTAAACGAAGTTTAGCAACTCCAATTAGGTTATTCAGCAGGATGTAACCTAATTTGAACCAAACAGTATTAGACCATTTTTCTGTATTCAATGTTCAAAATTACATTTGAACACTATATTTAACATTCTTTGTTTAAAGTTTATTTTTGACCATGGAAGGATTGTGAAGGAAACAGGGATTTTTCCGGACATTTTCCATTGTTCAGTGAAAGAAGAATCAGTAACACTACGTTTCAATATCTGATCTCTTCTTCAGGTAAATTACTAACCTAACCAAAACGCTCTGGTATGATTTGTTTATTTTAACCTAGTTTTTAATTATGTGTTAGATTAGTTATTTACCTGAAGAAGATATCAGATTGCAGATCTCGAAACGTAGTGTTACTGATTTTTTGTTTCACTGAACAATGGTAAATGTTCGGAAAAATTCTGTTTCCGTCATATTTAAGGTAATTAGAAAAACCTTTGAAATATATCTATGTTAAGTAACATTATTTAAATATAACCAAAACATGTCAGTATCTATTTAAAACTGTATATAACTTACACACGGGAAGTGTGCACTATTTAATTCTTTTAATATGTCTAGAACCTTTTTTACAAATATTATTTCTAAACAAGAGTAGGCCTAACACTTGTTGTAGCATCGGGCACAACAGTATTATTTAATTTAAATGTTCTCTTTCGTGTAGGGTGTTAGTTATAAATGAATTAAATTGGAAAAAGAAAAGTGCTTTCATATAAGTTCATTACCAAAATTACAGCATCTTGCTGAGTATAAGTCGGTGTGCTGAAACCACAAGTGTTACATTGAAGGTCGGCTTCCCTTTGATTATTTGAGGCCGTTATATTAGCCGATCTAAATAATAAAACATTTACTAATTGGAAGTTCACAAGTGAAAAAACCACAACTTCCTTTGTAGGCGGAAACACAGAGAGATATGGAAAGTGGAAGAAGATAACTGTAGAGATAGTGAGTTCCTCTAGAGAGAGAGAGGCCGCTCAAGGATCTAAACTCTTCTTATCGCATCCTTCTGGACGGTCCTGCGCCTGGACCGGAGGAAGCCAAAGGGTCAACCTTCTTAAAATAACTGATTTCTCTCCATTCCCAGAAACGCTAACACAATATGGCTGCCAACAAAGGATACTAAGTCAGGCACTAGCTGTACTATATGTGCGTAGATTTGTGGATTCTACACATAATTTGTATTTTTTTCTTAGTTTTATTTTACTCTTTCATTTCGTATGCTATGTAACATTTTGTACTTTTGGCCAATGGATCTGAATTTCCTGAAACAATGAACCGATCAACACTCACCAATAAAATCCTATTATTGCAGGAACTATCAAACTTTTCAAAGTTTACTGCGGTCATTCACCTTAAAAAGGTGATATTATACTAAATTTATCAGGTATATACAAAATATTAATTTATCACATATAATATTTAAGCATTTTATAAAAATTAATAATCCGAAGACTCCAAATCTTGTTCATTATACAGGATAATGTTCGATCGTATGAGTAATTTAATAAATGGGAGCGTTGTGGCTCATCCTTTTTTATAAAATGCATGTTTTTATATGTATCATACACATATATGATATGTACCAGATGAGACAATGAGACAACCACTTCAGCTATTTATAGGTGTCTCTGATGTCGAAACGATGCAAATGTTTCGTTTTGAGCTTCTTCCTCGTCGACTTTCTTTGGATCTCTACAGATGATCATGAGTCCAAATTCCAGGATTCAAGTCTGAGACAGCGTCAGATACCAGACGCTGTTGAACTGGAGCTAAACTCAAAATTCAATTAGATCAACCCCTCCTACTATAGCTACGTTATAAACAGATTGGTCACAATCATATGACATTGTAACAAGTGACATATTAACTCGTGTAGCCTATCTAGCCCAACGCATAATGACTTGGAGACTTTTATTGTTTAAGCTTTAGCCAATGCTATGAAACCTACAGAATGAGTAAAATTATGAATATATTATGTGGCAAGAGATCTGATTTCATCTGTTGACTAAATTTTGTCATGCTTCATAGAAAAGAATGAGTTCAATAGCGTATGCTCAGTAGAGTGGCATAATTTCTATTTTTGCTGTGGTTGTAGTAAACAAATGTTTGGTACAATTTGTCTGTCTATGCGCAGGATGTAACAGTTGTAAAAATTTATAATTCTCTCAGAAGCACCTTTGAATTTGCACGCATTATACAAATATACTCTAATAACTGTTCTTCTCTTATCTAAGTTAAAAACTATTTTAGTTATTAGCGGCAAGGACAAAATTAACAGTTCCCCTCATGTGTATTATTCACTTTGAAAGAAGGTTTTGAATTTTAAACGCTTGATATCTGAAGTTATTTTTGTCAGAAAAGAATAATGACAGTAACAATATCTTATCATCATTTCTTGAATTTCTCTTAAAGAACGATAGAAAAAAAATTGTAAGTTCTAAGATTATAAAGTAAAGGCGTAAATAATTATTTAGTAAACCCCTACGAAATCGTAAATGTTATTAATTTATTAATAATGAGGTGTTAAAGTGAAGAAAGCTTACATTTTGAACAAAAAACAGTGTTTCTCTCCATATTATTGGTTTTCACAATCCACAAAAACAAAACAAAAAACCATTTGTATCGCTCTAACACATGGGTGAAAAAGTATCGTAACAGTAAAAAATGTACATCTCCGATGTAATATAGATGTACATTTTAATGTATTAGACGTATGTTTAGCGTGTGCGAGAGAGGTCTCCATCAGGGATCTTCCTTAGAAGAACAAACTAGTCGAATATTACACCGAAAGAGTTCGACTTACATATTCGATTGTATATATCGATACTTAAGGCTTACATTGTTGAGGATAATCCAGGCAAGGGGCACCAAGGACGCAGACTACCGTATGTCACTTTCCCCATTTACCTATGCCCCCCAGTCGCAACACCAGTATTTATACATCATTGTGTGGTAATAGCTTCAATATACCGTAAGTTACAATTAACAAGCTGCAGTAGTCCATACAGTCCAGGCCTAATGAGAGATCTCCTCACGGTCCCAGATAAGCCTCTTGTGGACCGTTACTGCAGACCGAAGTTAATATTCATGTTCTGTGTACACAATGGAACTTGGGAGCTTTATATGAGAACGAATCGCGATACATCGGATCAACCATTCCAGGAATTGTACAGGAAGTCATGGCTAGTAATTAATTAGTTTGTGAATAAAAGTGACCAGTCGTTAACGCATTTAAAGTAACTTTCTCTAGTTTTACGATCTGCGACAAAAATTTTTATTCGTTTTAATATATTTGTCTGGAATGCATATTTTTGAGTAAAGAAACGGTTTAACAGAAATGTTGTCATTAATACCAAAATACTCTTAAAATCATATTCAACATCCTGGACAATATAAAAACATCTCTTTATGCATTCAGCATTGACATTGTGTTGTGGAATTTTACAAGTGGCTTAAGGGAAAACGAACACTAACATGCCTCAACGAACCATTCTTTCCTAGACTACAGTCTAACTCAGTAAAATAAGGTAAAATAAGGGTGCAACCTCGGAATGAAAGATAATAAGCTAAAAATTTGCATACGTCTTTATTTTGATGGTATATAAAACTTACCTCAAAAGTCTCATATAATCACGTGTACGCGACTTAAGATAATTATTTAAGGTCAAAGGTCACTAAAAGCAGTTTTTTGTGAATATCTCGTTTCCCTTACGCTAAATGACTTTGAAGGTAGTTAGAGAAATTGTAGAACGGAAAATTCTCTTCAACTTGTGTCTAAAGTAATTTTATGTACGTTCAACCCTTTTTGAGATACAGCGCAAAGAGTAGGGGACCGCTTACCTGTATATACGATAATGCGAGTTCAGCCAGTAGAATAAAATAAATAAATGAGTTATATTGTTAATTATTCACTTAATATTATTATTATTATTACTTAATACTATTATTATTGTTATTATTATTATCATTGTTAAATTATTATTATTATTTATTATTTAATATAGGTACCATATTTATAGATATTAATTATAAATGATATATTCTCTAAATAATACTGATTTTATTTTTACCAAACATACAATATTAAAATACTTTAGACAAACGTTGAAGATAATCTTCCGTTCTACAATTTCTCTAACCACCTTCAAAGTAATTTAGCGTAAGGGAAACGAGATATTTACAAAACACTGATTTTCATGACCTTTGACCTTAAATATCTTAAGTCGCGTACACGTGATTATATGAAACTTTTTAGGCTTTATACGATAAAAATAAAGACGTATGCACATTTTTAGCTTATTATCTTTCATTCCGAGATTGCATCCTTATTTTACCGGACTAGTCCGAAAAAATTGACTCCACAACCCAAAACCTTATAAACGATTGTCTTGGAAAGATACATGAACTTAATAAGAATTTCCCCCTTATAGCGAAAGTAGGTAGGATTTCCTCCTAAAACGTTCTACGTAAGTTTGTATATTTTCTTCATCGGAATAACAAGATAAATTCAACTATTGCACTGGAAATCCTTTGATGGAAAGTATATTGCAATAGACGGTATTAGTCGCTTTTTGACCGAAATAGATTTCCAAGAGTTAAATACGGATACAGTGTTTTTTTATCGGAGCAATAAGATACAGACTAAAACAACTGTAGTGAATTTTAACGGTCGGAAGTAGACATATTTTAACCTAAGTAGGCTTCTCAGTCACACGTATCTATACGTTTTCCTTCGTCGAGACAACAAGGCAACCTCTCATATGGTACTGGAAATATCTTAGACCGAAAGTATATGGCAAGGACTGGAAGTAACCTCTTTTTGAACCATATAGGTTTCCCAGACCAGTCTATTTGTATTTTCTTGATCGGGGTATCAAGGCAGATTCAACTGTGACGTTTTGGAAATATAATTAAATCGAACCAGAAATGTTCCTCTACGTGCAAAACATGACATAAGAGTCAGGTTAAATTATGATTCTCTTAAGCATACACTGAAATAATGTGTACCTGATGCGTGTCTATTACGTTTTAAAAATGCCATAGTACTCCATCATATTACGTTATAAGTGCTTTCAATAAGTATTGTAAGGACTTCAATTTTGAAAAATGTGTGTGAAGCCGCGGGTAACAGCTAGTCTGTTATATTATGTAATTTAAATATCTCAATAAGGTCCTTTAAGAACGAAAAATTCCTGTTCGATTCCAATAAGGTGCCAGATAGGATCTCAGTTACACAGAAAGACTTTACAGACTGTTGTTCAATTGGTTTAGAAAGTAAATTTCTTTTCTGTGATCCAAGGTGTAATGCAATTATAACTTTATTGTAAGTATAAAGTTTCAGACTTTGAAAAGACATCGATAAATATCAGCCTTTGAAATAATCTGCAATGATGATCATTATGGATATAACGTAATTCATACATTCAGCTAAAGCATTCAAACAAACAACAAGCTCAATTAAATAAAAGACAGTTTTCTGCTGATTCAATACATTCTTTTCTATTACTTGATAAGCTGAAGCCTCTTCTTTCCATTGTTTGGCCACTGACTACGAGGCTTGCTCGTAGAATACAGTATCTTTCACGTTTTTATGTTATTCACAGATGCAATCATGAGGCAAGAGAAACAGGCATTGCTGAAGTGTTGCATGCAAAATTTCAAATCTATAGGTCATTTCACTCTTAAGATGTTTTACGGACAGTTAGGCAGACAGACAATCAACAGAAGAGAAATTTACACTACCTGGCAGACAAAAGAGAAATTGTGTCAACCAACTGAGTGATAGGGTTCAACAATGCTCAGCCTAATTCCATGGTTTGGTTTGTCAAGCACCATCGTATAATTCATTCTGCTGGTGGCACGGTAGGACTTCTTTTGCTGGTAGAAAAGGAAAGGACGGTCAGGATGTGATAGCTGCAGCGTGCGCTTATCACTGCCACCCCGTCAGGATCAGGATCAGATAACCTATCCAATTAAGGATCTGCGAATCAGATCATTAAGATTTAAGGATAGCGCAGCATCGCACGTCATTAGTTTAATTAGACGTAATTAGGGTGGTTGTCGCGTTCTCCGGTGGGCTGTGACAGGACCGGGTGTCCTTTTGTCCTTCCCTTCCAGTCGCAGGACGGGCAGGACGTTTGTCCAGCCGGGTCTGTGGAAAGTCTCTCCAATAACGCAGAGTATAAGAATTCAGTTCATGATATAACAACTATTTTGGGAATTGCCATTGCAATTGAAGAGATAGTAGGAATAAGTATATGTGCTGCCTATATAAATAGTATGTTGACTAAAGCAGTAAATAATTAGTTACTTGTTTATCCGGACTTTGAATACAAGCATGCTAATTTTGAAATTAACATGTGCTTTGTACCCCTTCATTGCTCGAAATGCAATACTGATACTCACTCCCTCACTCACTATTACTGTGGGGTTCAGCCTAATAAGTACTATGAACACTGCCTCTCAATAATTCCTTAGTAATTGTAATGGTGATCAGAATTCAACAGGAGTACTTGATGAATTAAAAAAGAAATGTTGAAACAAAAGTTTGGCCGTATGCTTTACAGTTCATTATTTCTGAAGACATGAAAAAAGAAAATCTTTTTGATAAGTCCGGCCATTTGAAGCAGAATATTGTGTATGTGGGGCATTTTATAATCAGGTCCATGTTTTAGTTACAATATTGCTTAAAGTTCTTCTACTAAATGCCTATAATTCCAAGAAGAGTGATAAAAACAGTTTATGTTTCTGTGTTCAGGGAAGTTATCTTATCTTCAAAACAAAAGCGTTATCCAAACGAAAACCCGATTGTACCACCTTAAAATGATTCTACTTTCATGTTGAATCAAGCAAGGTCCACTAGATCTAGAAAATTACCTATTGAAACATAATCCTTACAGCGCCCGTGGTGTAGGGTAATTAAAAAAGAGCTCCGGTTTTGATGTACCAAATTTATTTTAATAAACAAGTAAAAAATAAATACATAAACATGTTCACATAACCTTTCGATTTCACGAATGGAAAATGAAGTGATGCATTCCCAAGATAAGAATAGCCAATTAAAGTTGTGAATGTTAAATTTAGTAAATGGATACTGGACTCTTCACATCAAATATTGTTCGTTTAATATAATGCACATGGCTATGCTTACGTTACGTATATATTGGATGTGAATAGTCACTAACTACGTTAAAAACATTTTCTTAAGTCCAGTACTCATCTACTATTATTAAGTTTAACTTTCACAACTTAAGACAATACGAGAATATTACACCATCTTCAAAAGGACCTTGATTGTAAATGTTTCAAACTTTAAAAGAACATATTTTTTTAGAGAGTCAACCCTTTTAAGTCGGATTTGTGGTATTGTACTCTACTAATAAAGACCTTTAATTTGATGTACAACTCGATCTATGCTTTAATTTAAGATTTCCTTCTTGCTCCTTGCGGACCACCTTCCGGACATGATAATAAATCGCAGTTAGTTCAAAAAGTAGATTTATAGGCGCAGTAATGATATATTAAGTTTTATTGCTTTGCCTGTAATCGTTCGGGAATTTGAAAGCTCGTGCGGGACATTTTTACACCCTGCATTAATATACCTTTTGTGAGACTGAACCTAATTGACACGATTTTATTTCTTAACTAACATAAAACTTGTAAAAACTATCTTATATCATAGTTTTTTCCGAAATTAGTGCTAATTACACGTCAATGGAACGTATTGCTCAACAAGAACTCGAGTACTACCGGGTTTACATTGCCGCCGCCTGCGCGCGGTTTAGCCCTAATTTGCCGCGCACGCGCGCGCGACCTTGACTCTGAAAGGCTCATGACGTCACACGTGCACTGCTCTCCGTATTTATAGCCACGGGCAATATTTGCTCCGTGATCTCACTTGTTTTTCATGTATTTTTGTGTGCCCCCTCCCCCTCCCCCGTGACGTCACAGGTATGCCAGCTGTTGCCAGAAATGCCTGGCTCCATTTAAGCCACATTCTGGCGCCTCTGTGTGAGGATAATTATATCTGTTTTACAAGCGTTCCCCACCTGTAATACTCGGTGTGGGGAACAGTGACTCGTCCTCTGTAACTGGACTGTACCGTCTCAGTCGACGATATCTGTGTAATATTTGTCAATCGGTTTACGAGAAACGCAATTCGTAAAAGGCTAATTTGGCGGCAACTCTATTGTATTCGTTTAGTGGAAGGGTGTTTCAGTAATTAATCATCTGAAGAGTAATATAGTAAAGCAAAAATTATCGATTAACTTAAGACTCGTAGTGTAGTACAGCAATTTGTTTATGTATGCCACACGAAGAATTTTGTTGTACTCAGTGATTACTTACTCGTGAATAATATTTTCCTGATTAATTGACAGAAGCATTGTACAGTCATCCCCAGTAATTGAGACTCGTGCTGTAATACCGTCATCTCTTAAATACTGAATAATCACATGAAGCATTGTGCAAGAATTTCTCAGTGATTAATAACTCGTACTATTGTGCAGCTATCTTTTACTGATTAATAACGCGATGAGTTGTGCAGTAACTTCCTACTGATAACTCGTACTAGAGTGCAGTTATCTCTTACTGATTAATAACACAAAGAGTTGTGCAGTAACTTCCAACTGATTAATAACTCGTACTAGAGTGCAGTTATCTCTTACTGATTAATAACACGGAGAGTTGTGCAGTAACTTCCAACTGATTAATAACTCGTACTAGAGTGCAGTTATCTCTTACTGATTAATAACACAAGAGAGCTGTGCAGTAACTTCCAACTGATTAATAACTCGTACTAGAGTGCAGCTATCTTTTACTGATTAATAACACAGAGAGTTGTGCAGTAACTTCAAACTGATTAATAACTCTTACTAGAGTGCAGTTATCTTTTACTGCTTATTAACACGAAGAGTTGTGTAACACTTCCAAAGGATTTACAACTCGTACTATAGTGCAAAATCATGTACTGCATAATCATCTGATGCACTTTACGAAATTACTCCTTGAGTTTTGTTAACAAAGAGAATGTTCTTTGCATTCTCCAGTCTGATGGTTATGAAATAAATACACTTGGATGAATTTAATTTGGGTTGTTTGAAAACCATAACTCGACACACAAAAGAATAAATTATTGTTAGCTCATTCGTTCAGTTCTCACAACATCTCAGTGCAAAGTTTTCACATATCTTCTTTGCACAGTTCTCATAACATAATCTTCTCTGTGCACAGTGCTTGTTTCATCTCGGTGCACAGTTTTCATATCAGGTCTGTGCACAGTCTCCTATAATATTTTCGGTGCACAGTTCGCACAGTATATTGGTGCACAGCTCTCTCAACAAAACCTAGGTGAAGCAGAACAAAATGTGGTCCATTTAAACCACACCGACGATAAAGTAATCATGTAAAAACCCCTTCGATCTTCAGCTTGCCCTTGAGGAGGCTTTCCCTGTACTGTTAAAACCATATGGCTCTTTTATTTCTTTAAAAGTGTAAGAAATTGAAAGATGGTTGCAACCGCAAACTATGAAACGTCTTAGCAACAGTCGATGAATTTGGCATGATATAAATTGCGTTTCCGACAAGATAACGATTAAACGGGTGATGTTTCTCACCACAGCAATCGATGTGAATCGATTACGTAAGTTTCCAAGAGGCCTAAAAAGGACTGACTACTATTGATATTATGTTAATATGGAGATACTAATGTGATCCTGTCTCAGTTTTCATCACGTATTGTCTACATGGACTCGTACGCGTTTCTGCCACCTCAAAACTTCCTTTGAGAGATTAGCATCTGTTCGACCGATACAAAACTCTCTGAAGTTGAGGAAAAAGGCTGGATCTAGTCTTTCAAGTAATGGACCAGGAAATTCTGATCATGTCGACAAAAGAACCCTGTGTGCCAACTACACGTCATATACAACCGTTTTTCCATATCTTTCACAAAGGGAAATTCCTTGCAAATGACACTTCATGCAAGTGGCGGTAGTGAAGATACTGAAACTGTTGGATAAGGAAGAATAGTACACTGTCAAGCGTACATGTTACTGCTTAACTTTTTCGGTAAAAAGTATTACGTACGTCGACCGGTACATATCGTATCAAGAATATGTATAGGAACAATAACATGCTTATCAAACTATCGAAAACCCTCTTGCATAACAATCCCCTATTCATTGCCACGAAACGGAAATCTTAGAAAGTACATCCCTACTTATGAGTCTCTGGACCATAAATCTCTGCGTTTACCTCATTTGGATATGTTTTCATAAAAACCACCCGGCCCAATCTTAGTAGTAAAACATTTTTGACATTTGAGGTAGGTATTCGAATTTGGTCGGGTAAGAGACAATTTAGTGGAGAAACCCGACCGGTTCCAGTCGGAGTAATTAATCAAACGGTTTTGATTAATTACATTGAGTTTAATTAATTAAATACCACTGGCCCAAATTTCATTAGTAGCAATTCGCTTACGGTTGTTACTTTCACACAATGATTAATGCATTCAAAATTATCAAAACTGTTCCAATTGCAACTGTTCTTTTATGAAGGCAGTAAACATGGATTTTGAGATAAGCCTTCCCGGAATCCAAGCAAGGCTGGAGAGATTGACCTTCCAGTCTGGCCAGCCTATTGCCAGACACCACATATACAGTGTGTGCAGTGAACCTGCCGCGGCGGTAGTGTGTGTGTCTCCAAGAGCATGACTCACGTGAGGACGGAATTAGCAGTGCCGTAGCTCCTCGGTATATTTCCGTATCCGTCCAGCCGGAGCGGAGTACGCAGCTGGGCGGGATTCCGTGACGTATACCGCCTTGGCGTGTCAATACGCCCGTTTTGGGCCGCGATGTCGGCGAGCGGCCGGGGCGTGGGCCGAGCGTGAGCGTCTCGGCCGGTTTCCAGACGTGACGTATCCGTGACGACACGTACCCCACTGCCACCGGACCACGGGGGCGCTCCATTCATCGGTTCGTGCCAGCGGAGTGTCCGCGTCGTGTCCGAGAGTGCCGGAGTGCGTGATCGTGCCGTGAGTGCTGTGCAGTGCCGGCCATGGGGGATGGGGAGAGACGCCGCCATGCTACTCGCCATGAAGAGGGAGCCGGACGACGTGCCTGAGGGGGAGTCTCCTGGAGGAGCGGAGTTCCTGGACATCGTGCAAGTGCAGAGGCTCCTCAGGCCGTCCTTCCCCTATAATGCGCATGCGCACAACCTCCACCCACCACCCGGCAACATCGAGGATTGGTTCAATCTCTGGTTCAACAACACAGGTAGGCTTCCGACCTACCGTCACGGAAAAGCTCCTCATAGTTACTACAGAAGTTATAGCAAGGTCTTAAATGTTAGTTGGGTGGGAACGTCTCACAAGAAGTT
The DNA here is from genome assembly GCF_021130785.1 of Homalodisca vitripennis. Lineage (NCBI taxonomy): Eukaryota > Metazoa > Arthropoda > Insecta > Hemiptera > Cicadellidae > Homalodisca > Homalodisca vitripennis. Next base: position 226,860,862 of record NC_060207.1, read on the forward strand.
GTGTACTTGTGAATTTCAAACTGACAGTGGAAATAGTTTAGGATTTACAGATCATTATAGTATGTGCATTCTAGAAAATGTCTTAGTTCGTAAAGATCTTTGTATACACCATTGTACTCCTTAAACAGATTACTTAAACTAAAATTACACTTTAACCTATACACGGGAATTTTGAGTTCTCAGTCCAAAAATCTGTACAATTTTCTCCGCCAATCCATGGACGACTATCAGCTGATCCGAACACAAAACAATATGGCCGCCGGCCGCCATCTTTGATTTTCCCAAGACGTCACACGTGGGCACACGTGCTTTCAGCAGGAAAGAAGAGACGGAAAATACAAATAAACAATAAATAATGCAATATAATACTTGTAAAGTTTAGTTTAGAACTTTATTAAATCCATGCTATAATTAAAAAAGACGGAATTATTTAGGTAGGGTTTCAAGTTACATGGCTATGGTCAGTCCTAAAGACAGAATTTATGTTTTGATCAACGCCGTAGCATGCGGTAATTCATAATTTATGTTTTCATTTATACACTCAGTAGTCAATTATTCACATTTCTGAGCTTCAGTTTATCACTTTATTCATTCACCTGCTCAGGAATTTTTTATTGAATAGTTTTTACTACTTAATGTTTGGATATCTGAAGATTAAAAAGGAACTGGTACTGAAATTTAAGCCGTATTTCAACTTGCACAATGATCCATCCATAACTGACCTATTACGGTGGTGGATTTACCTGCAACTGTAGGCAAGGCTTGATAGTCAAGTGAAGATTATAACTGGATACGACAAACATTGATAATACATATCTCTTAAAATACCACATGGATGACAAAACCGCCAAGGAATACAACAAATACGAACTGAGTGACAAACGTAGATACCAAGGTTCGGGATTGATGACAAACTGAGGTACCAAGATTCAACATGGATGACCTATTCAGGTACCGAAGTTTGACCTGCACGATAAACTCAGGTACCGAGGAATATGACCTGGATGACAAAGTCAGGAACCGATGTCGAACATTGATGATAAAACTTAGGTACCAAGATTAAATTTGGATGACAAAACTCGGGTACCAAGGTTTGATATGGATGACTACTTCAGGTACCGAGGAATACGACCTGTATGGCAAACTCAGGAACCAAGGTTGAACATTGATGACAAAACTTAGGTACCGAGATTCAATATGGATGACCTATTCAGGTACCGAAGTTTGACCTGCATGATAAACTCAGGAACCGAAGTTGAACATTGATGACAAAACTCAGGTACCAAGATTCAATATGGATGACCTATTCAAGTACCAAGGTTTGATATGGATGACTACTTCAGGTGCCGAGGAATATGACCTGTATGGCAAACTCAGGAACCAAGGTTGAACATTTATGACCAACTTAGGTACCAAGATTCAATATGGATGACTTCTTCAGGTTCGACCCTCTAAAGCCTTATCCAGTCCGCCCTCATGGGCCACTGGCCTGTGCGATGATCTTATCAAACAGAATAAGGGGGAGAGTCGATACAGTACAAGGTCAATGGTACTGATAAAAAGTGCAATGGTCACAGACAGGATTTGAACTTGCGTTATCTCTAACTCAGACCCAAAGTCCAACGACCTTGACCGCTCGGCCATCGGCACTCCCAAATATACCCAGGTACATTGTTTCGACCTGAAGAGGAGGAATAACACAAGCTACATTGCCATTGAATTTTTGCTGTGAATATTCCATTGGCCGGCCAAGAAATCAACTCATGTCCTAGTACTTCATTGTAAGAAGGAAATATATACATATCGGAGCACGACCTGAGCTACAGCAGTTTTATCCCAATTACTGACAATCGGGTTGACCTCACTTCGAACTAAATTTACGTGATTTATTTATTTATTTCCAACGGTAAACCATTATAATTCTTACAACATATTTGACACAATATTTCACACAGTAAGATGGCATAGCTTACAATATAAGACATAGAAACAACTGACCAGAAAGACTGCAAATGATGCCAATGGATAGGAAATTAAGTGAATAAGTGTCATTAAAAAGTATGTATCTGAATATATGAATTAGTATTTATAGCAATCAATAAATTATTATAAGAACAATATCGTTCTCTTCAATAATTCCATTATTAAGTTTGAATAAGTTTACAATTTGATTAGTCAGTCGCACAAAATTCTTAATAAGTTATTTTTTATTGTTCTGGAAATATATAGGTGATTAGAGTTCATTGTGCCTGTTTCTTATCAAGCATTTGCTATAAACAGAAATGTAATAGCCTATTTGCTAAATGTGCAGCGTAATTTTCTACGCACTATAGTTTAACAGTCTAGAGTAATCTGAGTAGTCAGAGAAGGTGCCAGTGGAAATTTGCTGCTGATTCTTCAGACTCGCTTCCGGGAACTTCTTATCAACATCCTGAGCCACGCCATCTGCACTCAACAGATTTGTGTCTGCTGTGCCTCTGAGCTCAGCTCATCCCGAGACCACAGTCTACCCTTGTCACGGATTAGTAATTTACTCTAAATCTACAACAATACCAGATTAGTAGTACCTGTGTTACTGTTCCTAGTGTGTCTTTTAATTATGAAACCTTACACTTCTAATTCAGAATTTATACATATATAAACAACTTAATTTGCGTTTCTTCTCAGAGAAAACCGATAGGTAAATTGGATATTAACAACCGGAATAATTTGAATAGAAGCAGAACGAAAAAAGACGCTGATTCCCACAGTACCAATTGTCAAAGTTATTCTCTCAGAGACTCCCTTACTGGGAATAATAGATGGATCATAAAACAGAACCTCCTAATGCTCCAATTGAACATATTTTCCGTCTGTAACAATGTATGTGGTCCCATTAAAATAGTGAAACGTACGTGTAAATGCTTTGAGGAATTAGATTCTCCAAAGACGAAGACAATGGAACAAGTGATAATAATGTACTTCAGAGAGAGCAGTTTTTAAAAGATCTCAAAAACGATAAATAAATCACTTCCATAATTATTCAATGTCTTTGGTCAATGTTAAGAACTTTGATGCAATGTGCCAGATTCTGTAAAGAGCTAATTAGTACCAACAGTTGGTGGTATGAACAATAATTCACTGGAACCTAAGTAAATCGTAGTTCCAACAGGTGTCGCCATAGGTCGATCTAATCAGAGTCCAGTTGGGCGAAAATGCAGTGTGGAGCGGTTCAACAAAAATGATTATTTTTTTATCTAATACGATTATTGGTTACCGCTCGAGGGACTGGATAAATTGATATCTATCTATTTGTCTGTCCCGTATATCCGCACGATATCTCAAAAACAAACTGACCTATTATAGAATTGAAGTTTTGTGAATGCATCGTGTACCAATATATCTCTAGGAATATTTCGTCTATAGACTTCAAATTCAGTACGAAAGTTCATTTCTAAAAAGACAATAATGCTTTCCATAATCGTGCATGTCCATCCCTGGAATTTGGCTCAGTGTTATTGAACCCTGTCAATCAGGAGGCTGACTCAATTTATATTCTGTCTGTCTGAAAAGGTAAACATTTCTTTTCTGTATCAATAGATAAGATAATTCAATTAAGAAACTCTCGAAGATTAAGTTATCTTCAGAGTTATCAGGCTTGAAATTCCGCCATACAACCTCTTATTATCCTTAGGGGTCTTTATTTGTATTTGTTATATTTCAAACCGATTTTAAATTATAACTGTCCATGTTTATTACTTTTTCGACAGTTACAGCTTACAATTGCTTAGAAATATGAAACGATAGCTCAAAATTCAAACGTAGAATGCCGCACGGCAATCTAGATTTCTATACCCCTTCTAATAGTTATTGATAGGAATTAAAGCTATCACACATGGGGTTGTGATAAGCATTGAACAGAGCTTTTTGTATTATACTAACATAGCCTATTCTTACTTTATGATGTAACTCCTTTTAAACTAAGTATTAACTTTCAGGTAAGTGTATCAGTATTTTGAGATTTTAGTGTTTAAATAAATAAACTTAAAATTAATTAATTGTTCGTGTTTATTTTTATACATCTCAGTGGAGAAGGATTCATTTGAGTTTATAAAGAGCTATTTAATCTGTTATAATAATTTTCAAATACATCAAACATGCCCTTCAATATTATTGTTATGATAATAGTTAGTACCACTAATAAAGTTATATAATACTGTTCTCCAAGGATTAAATGTCAAGTAATTAAGTAATTCCTATAGCAGTGATTATGTACTTATCTATTCAAAACCTATAACAAAAGAAAACAATGAAAACTAGTAATATTTAACGATTTTACCTGCAAACTAACAGTTGTACTCAACTACTTAACCTGTGCATTGAAAGTATATAATAGTCTACAGTACTGTTGAAGATTATTGTTTAAGATAGAGTAAAATTTAATCCCTCATACTTTTTAAAAGTAAAAAAAAAAAAAAAAAAAAAAAAAAAAAAAAAAAAAAAAAAAAAAAAAAAAAAAAAAAATAGTATTATATAACACAAATGACTACGTAACAAACAGATTATGTGAAGGAAACTGGATTTTTCCGGACATTTGCCATCGTTGTGAGAAGAGATCATGATTGCAGATCTCTCAAAACGTAATGTTACTGATTTCTTGTTTCACTGAACGATGGCAAATGTCCGGAAAAATCCAGTTTCCTTCACAATCCTTCCATGGTCAAAAATAACCTTCAAACAAACAGAAAAAATCCTGTTTCCTTCACATAATCTGTGTGTTACGTAGTCATTTGTGTTATGTAATTTAATTTTTTTTACTTTTAAAAAGTATGAGGGATTAAATTTTACTCCATCTTAAACAATAATCTTCAACAGTACTGTAGACTAATATATATTTTCAATGGACAGGTTAAGTAGTTGAGTACAACTAATAGTTTGCAGGTAAATCATATATACATACACTATTGATCAAACTAGTTACGTAAGAAACACAACTGCGTCAATAGAATATCGGACATTGCCTCGCCTTTGGTATTGTCTTTGCTGGTACATCCGTCATTTTATACCACGAAAATGTAACAATTATTGTTTAAGTACAACTGTCTTGTTGAAGACCGGTAGTGTACTCCGTAATCTAGAGCCCATGACGGACAGACAGCACCGATATTCAGTGTTGACAACACGTTGACAGTTGAACGGTTCATTGTTACTAATTTGCCCCATCTACTCGGCAAGGACGCTCTAATTGCCAGATAATATTGTATTTTGGTGACACAACTTCTACTCTGTTACGCGCTACTTATTTTCTCCTGAAAAACAACATTTTATACTTATGTAAGGTCTTATCGTTATTGGTTTTTTTTCAAAATAATTATTCAAACTGGTTTGTTTACAATATAAAATTAACTGTAAAAACATATCCATGTATTCTACTGGCCAAAATATTCCATATACTTACATTTGCTTATCTCTTTCAAAAGCAAATAGTAAATATTGTTTTCACCTTCTCTCATCATTACTGGAATTGAACTTACCTAGTGATCCTATTAAATCAGTTTTATTTTAATGGAGTAAATTAATAAATTACTTATAAAATTAATAAATTAATTATGTAGTTTATTAATAATCAATAAACTTACTTCATCACTTTTTAATTTGAATAGTCAGATATAACATACATAAATCTACGTTTTTATGAATTAAAAATAATACATGTACAATATTGTATTTAATGGCTATTCAAACAACTCAGGCTTCACTCAGGTTGAATTCAAAATTTCTATTCTACAGCAAATTTGTTATTGACAGATGGAACATCAGACAATCATACATTCAAAAGAAGTGTTTAAATCCACAGAAAATCACAAGTAAAAGAAATGTTTTGGATAAACAAAAGAAAAATTGTGGCAGGCCTAAGAGATAGGATTTAACGACTCTCAGCCAAATTCCATGGTGAACTAATTGCCAATTCACGCAACGTAAACAAATTCTTGCCTCTGTTGAAATAGTCTACAGATCTAATCTTTCACAAGACAACATGCCACGTGATACATTCACATTTTTTTCATAATAAAAAAAGTCTACACATCAAGCAACCTGGTAATATCTTATGACTTTACCGGATTTGTTTACAAATTTATGTGTTCCAATATTTTCTCGGAGCCGTCATGGTTACCCATAAGACCAATATAACAATATGCACCATCATCGAACTCAGTGTTCCTCATAAAGAAATGAAGCTTCATACACAATTTTTAATCTATATTCATTAGTTTAGGAGGTATCGTGTGAACAGGCAGATAGAGATTAATTACACTTTTCAGTCCCTCAAGTGATACGTTTCACTAACGTTCAGCCAATAATCGTTTCTAGCAATGACTTAACTTACGAGATCAAGTAAAGGTCCAGCGAAGTCTAATTGTGAAGGCAGGAAGACGGAGGTCCATCTGAAAAGAAGAGTTAAGAGCCGGAGCAGACGTAACAAGATGAGAGGATGTGATTGACCCATTGACACTGCAGGTCATGTCATCACTTCCTCTGGTCTGTGGGTCAGTCAGATGCTCCAGCATGTCCCCGACCTTTGCATCAGCCGCTTGTCCTTTCACTGTGTTCGGTCTACTTGTCAAGGAGAGTCGGCTTCTTCTTGTCTGAACTTGTTGGATTTGCATTTGGGTTTTCGTCGTGTGTTGGATTTGGAGCATGATACTCAGTAGCATGATACTTGAATGGCCTTCAGTTTGGGCAATACGGGAATTTCAATTTCTTTGAGAAAGCCTTGGATGTCAAGGAACTATAATAGAAAATTGGAGTATCCTAGCATTTTAGAAGTGGGTTCTTTAGTGATATATAGTGAATAACATTTCTTTCACTAAACTGCCCATTCTTATGCAACAATAGTGCTTTTATCAACTACTACAAGGAACTACGTGGCCATTCACTTACAACTCCATTTGCACGTACTTATGAAGAGCTCAAAAACAATAAATATATCACTTCCATAATTATTCAAAATCTTTGATCAATGTTAAGAACAATAATTCACTGGCACCTAGGGAACTCGTAGTTCCAACAGGTGTCGCCAGAGGTTGATCTAATCAGAGTCCAGTTGGGCGAAAATGCTGTGTGGACCGGTTCAATATAAATGATTATTTTTTATCTAATACAATGATTATTTGTTATCGTTCAAGGAACTGGAGCAATTTATACCTGTCTGTCTGTCTGTCTACCTGATTGTCTGTCCGCACGATATCTCGAAAACGAACTGACCTATAAACTTGTACAAATATATCTCGAGAAATATTTTGTCTATAAACTTCAAATTCAGCACGAAAGTTCATTTATACATAGAATAGAATATATTTCCTATACTCTTGCACGTCCATCTTGAAATTTGGCTGAGCGTTATTGAAGCCTGACATTTAGGCTGATGATTGCCGCAATTCGCAACGCATTCTGTATTGGATTTCGAGCATGATACTCAGGACCATGGTATTTGAATGATTTAAGAAAAATGTCAAGAAACTATAATTGAAAATGGGATTATCCTAGCATCTTAGGAATAGACCTTTTAGATTTTCCATCGAATTTCTTTCACTAAATTGCCCATTCTTCCGCAACAAGTGTTTCCATTAATGTCTACAAGGAACTACCTGGTCTCTCTCACTGTTTCAACTCGATTCGCACGTACTTATGAAAAGCCGCAATTTGCATCGCATCTTCATGTGTTGGATTTGGAGTATACATACTCAGGACCATGATACTTGAATGATCTTCAGTTTGAGCAATGTGGGAATTTCAATTTCTGTGGGAAAGTCCTGGATTTAAGAAAAATTTCAAGAAACTATTATGAAAAATGGGAGTATCCTAGCATTTTATAAATTAATTCTTTAGATCTCCACAAAACTTCTTTCACTAAATTCCTCATTCTTCTGCAACAAGTGCTTCTATCAACTTCTACGAGGAAATTCGTGGTCTCTCACTGTTTCAACGCCATTCGTACGTACTTACGAAAAGCCGGAACTTGCAACGCATCTTCATGTATTGGATTTGGAGCATAATACTCAGGACCATGACACTTGAACGACCTTCAGTTTGGGCAATATGGGAATTTAAATTTCTTTGGGAAAGTCTTGAGATTCAAGAGAAAAATTTCAAGAAACTATAATATAAGATTGGAGTATCCGAGAAATTTAGGAATAGACCTTTTAGATTTCCATAAAATTCCTTTCACTAAATTGCTCATTCTTCTACAACAAGTGTTTCTATCAACTTCTACAAGGAACTACGAGGTCTCTCACTGTTTCAACTCGATTCGCACGTACTTATGAAAAGCCGCACAACACGTAGGCATATTGACAAGTGTTATTAAGAGTTTTTGCCCCTTGATTTTCTCTAAGTATCCGTTCACTTTAGATTAAAAAGTGGTTCTCTCCCGCTACGGGAGAACGATGAGTTCACCGCCAGATTTGCAGGGTTCAGTGACAGAGTCCCGCGGGAGGCGGACAGGATTGCCTACTCACACTCCTTGTTCGGCGACCCGTTCCTAACATGAGTCCCCCGTCTTGGTCCCCTGTCTGCTCTTGGAAAGGTCCGGGTCGTGGGATCTCCCTCGCAACGAGGCTTTCCCCAAAATTATTTCATCTTTAGACTTTCAATATTTTAATATAAGTGCTACATTTTTAAACAAGAATTGTTATTTTTGTCAAATGTCGACTCTCTGGGATATCAAATAAACAAATTGGCAGTGCATTTTGACCTTCACCTGGATTAATCATTGTTTCATTTCTTTAATTTTCAACTGAAAAATAGAAGTTTCTCATAATTACTTTAGGGATTGTAGTCACTTAAAATAATAATTGGGGCTGTTTAAAAATTGTTTCTGCTGAAAAAACCCTGTTGAAGATAAGAGTATAAATGTTTCAAAATACATATATAAAGGAAGACTGAAAGGAATTACGTGTTTTCATAGAACATTTAATCCCCTCAAAAATATTTTATTTAAAACTTGATATTTCCTAGAAATATATTTCATTTAAAATGCTATTTTCCTTAAGTATTAGTAAAATAAAAAGAAATGCCATATTTACAAACTTGATATAAAAATCAATTCTTGTACTTTGTCCTTGACCCTGGTTAAAAAATTTTCGAAATTTAAATCTAAATGCATAGACTCTATGGAATTTTCAGATTTTTAAATATTTCTCATGTTCTTAGGATAGAAGTGTCCTATGGGACTGCAGTGCGAAACCTTCATTAAAAATCAACCAAACTAATGGTTAATTTTATGATCATAAAGTAAACTATGTTCTCCAACTGACTCAAAAACGTCAGCTACTGAAAACATGTTTCATGAGTGTATTTTGATTTTGATTTGGGTTATATAATTTTATTTTTTGGTCAGATCCTATTAGTAAAAATATTGTACCTATTTGGCCACATAAAGAAACTCATCGTATTCGTCACCTACTCTTTCCTATAGGACTATCCCTTCTTCTGACACAGGGCAAGTCCCTAAACCTTGGTTCAAACTATACCTGTCGCAATTATACAAAGAATTTAATATATGTCGACACACTTACATTTCCAAAATAATTTCCTACTACTTTTAAAAGAAAGTGGAGGTCATTTAAAGTAAAATGTAAAGTTAATTTTAAATGTTCAGAATAATACTTTCCCAATTTATTCTTCTTCTTTTTGAGATAGGATAGGTTTCACATAATTCTAAGAGTCTTGATTAAGTTATTTTTTAGATGAATTATTTTAGATAGTGCCTTTTTAAGTTGATTAATTGGAGATCATTACGTTCAATGATCATTAGGCTCAAATAAGTCAATTTACCAGATAGTGCTGAAGACTAGTTATGGGGTGTCCTCCGAATATTTTCCGGGAAGGTGGAATAACTCCAGAGATAACATGTCTCTGCAAGCCCTTATCTGAGGCACAAGACTTGTTTTTACTTCATATCGGTTATCTTAGTCATAACGTCTCGACAGAGTGATTGGCCAAGGTCTTATGGATAATGGGAGGAGAGGTGGAGTTATTGGACGTTGCCATGACAACGAGACTTGTGCTCATAATGTAACGAGGCTAGTGATTTTTAATCGACAAGCATCTTCGATGCAATGCTTAGATCTCAACCAATGTATACTTAAAGAGCCCATAAAGTCATCTTGAGGGGTGGATTTGTTGAGTTTCTATATTTGACATTCAGTTGCGTATCTGATATCGTCTCTGTATTATGGCTCACTTACATATGATGAGTAGTTACATGATAGTATCCAACTACTTCCATACATGGGTAGTTAACTGTTACTAAGAATCCAGAAGGGTGATGTTGATAGCATCTGGATAACTTTACTACATATAACTGTCCAGGTGAGTGTATAATTTAGTATATAATTTTCAGTTTACACCAAACTGTAATTATTTTGTAAAGCATTTTTAGCTCTTGGTTGTTATCTTATATACAAAACGAATTCCATAAATTAAAACCACATGTACCCGAAGAGATTCAGTAATAAAGTACAAATTTTACCTGCAGTTGGAAGCATGGAGCTGAATTGAGCGTAGATGTATTGATTTATGAGGTGAAAAAGGGTTAAAAGGAGGTCGGCATCTCCTTAAAAGAGTAGGGGTTTTAAAGACTTTGAGTTCTGTTTTGTTGACACAATGGTTTCATACAGCATTATCTGCAAGAAACAATAACTTCAACTGTTTAAAAAAATCTGAAGGATATCTTCAACGTTTTATGTGCCTAAAAACATATTGCATCGAAGAACCTTAGTCATGAAAATTCTAACCATTTTAGGGAACGCAAGTAATCCTCGTGGTTTCATTTTTTGTACATATGATATCATCATTTTAGCCTTAATCTACCCTTCCCTATGACCCACGGGTCAGTTCGAGATCTTATCATATATTATTATCATATTTTAGTCATATCATAAAAACATAAAATCTCTTCATTAACTTCGATTCAGACTCTGGTCTGTGTGGCCACCGGATCCCAATGTGTTGAAAAGTCATAATCAATAATTTACACAATAGTGAACCAAATCTTTCCATACCGATCAAACAGGATTTTATTTTAAATGTTATAAAATTATTGAAGTGACTACTTCTTTTGACGAACGTTTAAAAGATTAAAAATAAATCTATTAGATCTTTTCTAGCTAATAAAGCAGTAGTGTAATTTAATCCTGGAAGTATTAGGAATTTAGTCTTTCTGTTAGTTATAATTATAAACTTTACTCAATTAAATTGAGCTTTACCTTAAATTAACTTAAAAAATAAATTACGTAAAAACAGAGTTTAATATAAATTTCGCTGAAGAAACGTCAAAACCGTTAACAATGTCAAACGATAAAAAGTTAGGTACAAGAGATAATGAACAACAGTAGATGCTGTGTTTACAAGACATTTAGCAATATTTTATTCCGGAATTTTTATGTCTTATTCAGTTATCATAAACCCATAATGAACGTAATGACAATGAAAATGAAGTAATTATTTCAAAAATACAAGATTGTAGTGAAAATGATAATGACCCACTTATACAAACGAGTATAAACGATACTAATAAAAAAACGTATCCATATTTACATTACTTAATTATTTAGACGACAGTGATCATTGTAATATATGAAACTAAAAAAAAGAATTTAGTTCCTCATATTAAAATATAAAAAATAACCATTTAATAATTAGGAAACGTACTTTTTCGTCACTTCTATCAATCTGTTCGCAATTGCCTTTTAATTTTTAATTTTTTTATTACTTTTGTATCCTGAGTTTTGCCACCTGAAAGTATCCAGACACGAAAAGTGGCATCGTGTTACTTGCGGCGAAGATGCCCGAGCCCGCGCGGTGTGACCGACTCAGGACGCAGCAGCTTGACCCTGTGTCACCTTCCACCCCTAATCGCTGAATTATGCCCCACCACATCTGCATAGTGCCCGCCCACTGTCGATGGGCTGTAATTATTATTGTGTTAGCCTTCCTGCAGCGTGTCTCCAAAAACGTCAAAACTCTAATTTCCATAATGCCCTGTGAACGGTGCGCTCTGGTGAGTAATGTGCGCCTCGGGCTCGAGTCGCGCCTCGACCACTCGCTCGTCCAGGCTCGTGAGCGCATTGTTAGGCAGAGTTAAGTGATTTCTGTTTCTTACATTCCCGCGTTATTTATACCTCAGGTCCGGCCACCTGCTCTACAGACTTGCTTACTTCAGGTGCCCCGTTTGTTTACTGATAGCGAAGCGTTTATCTATAGAGGATTTCGTGGAAATGAGAGATAAAAACGTAGATCAAACTATAAATTTTCAGCAGTTAAGGTGGTGAGTGCCTTCGGATATTGGTCAAGCTAAATATTATTTTAGAGTTATTCTCATTCAGCGAGAAATTTTAGGTGTTAAAATAATATTTGGGTTATCTTGAACATAGTTTATTTAAAAAAATCTTTTACCTCAGGTCCGGACACCTGCTCTACAGACTTGCTTAATCGAGGTGCCCCGTTTGTTTACTGATAGCGAAGCTTTATCTACAGAGGATTTCGTGGAAATGAGAGATAAAAAAGTTGATAAATTTATCAATTATTTTGCAGATTAAGTTGGTCGTGATTTAAGCCTTCGGAGTTCGGTCGTGCTAAATATATTTTTATTTTAGTGACAGTCGTTTAAGATTGCTTTCCTGAAAACGAGAAAAATAGATATTCACTTAACTTGGAATTTTAGGTGTTCAAGAAATATTTGGGTTATTTTGAACCACAGATGTTTTTGCTTTATGTATATAAATAGTAAGTACCATGGTTTAATTTTTAAAAATGAACAAAATTATTATTTTAAATATTAAGCATAAATCATTGAAAAGTGTCAATCACTGATGTCAAAACTCTTACATTTTGTATAACTTTCCATTCTAATTTAAACAATTATTTCTTGTGCTTAATTTAAAAAGTGACCAAAATTTCTGTCTGGAAAGTCTCGTAGATTAATCAATCAGTAATGTTTTAAATAATATAAAGGACATGGGTATCAAATTACTTAATGAGATACAGACAGCATCATCCTAATAGATTGTACCACTCCGACCGTACTCCGTGTAAAGGCAGAAATCATCAGTATTCATGGTTTTCAACAAAGACTGGAACTCCATTTTAGAACACAAATTGTTTCAAAATTCATAAACAAATTTTATATTTAATTATTTAATATATTACTCTAAGTATAACATTTGGCTAAATACATGTCACAAATATCATTTTCATGATATTTTTTAAATAATTATGTAACTGACTTAAGAATAAAGGTCTTGCACTACTCTGCTTATTGAGGTATATATGAGAACCTTTTGGATTGACTGTGGAGAGCTGACTGAAACTAATTGACCAACAAGAATCATGTAAACTGCTTTTCATCTGTCTTAGATTTTTCCAAAGTGGCTCAGCTTGAGGTGGTGTTATTCTCCATGGCCAAGTTCTATGGTCAGTTTGTTGTATTTGCATATTTCCACACCTCCGGCTATTTATCAATTTTGGAAGATAAATCAACGAGAACTAGCAATTATTAAGGACCTGGCAGGACCTTCGTGTTGTCAGATCGTCCGAATGTATGTGTGATAAATCGTGACATAAAGGTGATAGAGACTTGGTCCAAGGAAAAACGTTATTGATTTTGTAAAAGGTCATAGGGCGGTCCGTCTGTGTTTTTGTCAGCCTGTTTGATAACTATTTCGTTACGCTCTGTTGAGTTCTTCGATACTTCGTGTATCAGTTTATTGTATTCAGTAAAATTGACATTTGGAAGTAGAAACATTTGGAGTCGTATAACTAAGTACTTTAAAGAACAATACACTGATTTAATTGTGTCTCTACTTTTCACAATATTCGGGACAATTAACTGATTTAACCCCGTCTCTACGTTTTACAATATTCAGAACAATGCACTAATTTAACTCTGTCTGTACGTTTTACAATATTCAGAACAATGCACTGATTTAACTCTGTCTGTACGTTTTACAATATTCAGAACAATGCACTGATTTAACTCTGTCTGTACGTTTTACAATGTTCAGAACAATGCACTGATTTAACTCTGTCTGTACGTTTTACAATATTCAGAACAATGCACTGATTTAACTCTGTCTGTACGTTTTACAATATTCAGAACAATGCACTGATTTAACTCTGTCTGTACGTTTTACAATATTCAGAACAATGCACTGATTTAACTCTGTCTGTACGTTTTACAATATTCAGAACAATGCACTGATTTAACTATGTCTGTACGTTTTACAATATTCAGAACAATGCACTGATTTAACTCTGTCTGTACGTTTTACAATATTCAGAACAATGCACTGATTTAACTCTGTCTGTACGTTTTACAATATTCAGAACAATGCACTTATTTAACTCTGTCTGTACGTTTTACAATATTCAGAACAATGCACTGATTTAACCCTGTCTGTACGTTTTACAATATTCAGAACAATGCACTGATTTAACCCTGTCTGTACGTTTTACAATATTCAGAACAATGCACTGATTTAACTCTGTCTGTACGTTTTACAATATTCAGAACAATGCACTGATTTAACCCTGTCTCTACGTTTTACAATATTCAGAACAATGCACTGATTTAACCCTGTCTGTACGTTTTACAATATTCAGAACAATGCACTGATTTAACTCTGTCTGTACGTTTTACAATATTCAGAACAATGCACTGATTTAACTTTGTCTGTACGTTTTACAATATTCAGAACAATGCACTGATTTAACTCTGTCTGTACGTTTTACAATATTCAGAACAATGCACTGATTTAACTCTGTCTCTACGTTTTACAATATTCAGAACAATGCACTGATTTAACTCTGTCTGTACGTTTTACAATATTCAGAACAATGCACTGATTTAACTCTGTCTGTACGTTTTACAATATTCAGAACAATGCACTGATTTAACTCTGTCTGTACGTTTTACAATATTCAGAACAATGCACTGATTTAACTCTGTCTGTACGTTTTACAATATTCAGAACAATGCACTGATTTAACCCTGTCTGTACGTTTTACAATATTCAGAACAATGCACTGATTTAACTCTGTCTGTACGTTTTACAATATTCAGAACAATGCACTGATTTAACTCTGTCTGTACGTTTTACAATATTCAGAACAATGCACTGATTTAACTCTGTCTGTACGTTTTACAATATTCAGAACAATGCACTGATTTAACTCTGTCTGTACGTTTTACAATATTCAGAACAATGCACTGATTTAATTCTGTCTGTACGTTTTACAATATTCACAACAATGAACTGATTTAACTGTGTCTCCACGTTTTACGATATTCGGGACAATGAACTGATTTAACTCTGTCTGTACGTTTTACAATATTCAGAACAATGCACTGATTTAACTCTGTCTGTACGTTTAACAATATTCAGAACAATGCACTGATTTAATTCTGCTGTACGTTTTACAATATTCACAACAATGAACTGATTTAACTCTGTCTGTACGTTTTATAATATTCAAACATATCATCAAGAATATTCATTTCATTCAATACATAATAACAACCAAATTTAATATCTTGCTACATTTTTTACCGGTTGTTCCATTGAACACTACTATTCCATATTTAAACCTCTATCCTGCAAATGAATACCGTAAATCATTAACAACTTAGTACTTCATCAAATTAAAAAAAAACGAATTAAAATTTAATCTTTACAAAATATTAAAGAGGTTACAACTTATAAAATTACTGATTGTTTATTAGCATAAGCACTGTTCTGGGGACTTATTGGTACTAAAATATATAATGAGTGGTTAGCTATCGTAGAAGAAGAAAGGCTATCTCTATGTTGTATAGTAATTAGAGAAATATTTCATCTACTGCTCTTGCAACTTGATAAATTTATTCTAAATTCATATATCCTTTTCCTTGCATACTAAAGACCAGCTGTCAGATACGCAAATAAACCAGCGTCAGGTAATCTTACTAAGACCACAATTGTTTGAAGATTTTTTACCTCTTTAACAAGTTGGCTAGCGATATGTATTAGGTTCGTCAAGGAAAAAATTACTGCAGATATTTTTAACCATATTGATCCTCGAATTTCGATCCTGACTAAAATTATCACAGTTGACGATGAATTTATTCCTCAGATGGGGAAATTCTAGTATGTATGCCATGAAAGACCTTTTGTTACAAAATGGTGCTAGGCTTTTGGACTGATAGTTTTGAACAACAGAACGTCCTGAATGTGAGTCCTAATTGTTACTCTAAATGTTCTTCTCTAACCAGAATATTTTTATGTAACATTAGAACTTCTAGAAAACCATCGGACACAGAACTATTTGGAAACCGATGCTTGAAGAGAAAAGGAAGCAAAGGTAATGCATACTGCGTGGCTGCAACATCTTTAACAACGGCGCCTGGAAAATATATTACTTTGACTTTGATTTTGTCACAAAGTTCTAATCTAGTCTATAACACTGATTTGCATCTATGTTGCATCTATTTGTTATACTGTAGAATTATTTGTAAAATTTAGATTTACAAAAGTTGTTCAAGATGAAATTAGCGATGAGATCGAACCTCTGTACTCAAGAGTGGTTCCTCTAGCGTCCACAGCCTCCAGAATTGAGACATGGGCTGGAGTCCAGAGGCCTGTGCTGGTTACACATTATGCGCCGGCCCGAGCCACTAAGAAGCTTATTACAGGGTTGTTTACCGCTACGAAGTGCCATCAATCATGTTTTGGATTACCTGAAACAAACCAGTTTGGCTACCAAACCAGATCAACAGACCTGCGGTTTTGATTTATTTCTATCAATTATCGGGTTGTCCATCATAGCGTTTCTGGAAGCTGGAAACAAGCTCGTATTTTTAAATAAATTAGGCCTCTTCAACGTCTTTTCGAGGATTACGCTTGGGTTGTTTCCGTTCTGTGTGTTCGTAAAAATTCCGCTTTTTAAAATTTGAGAGCAACTGCGTCATTAAATAGTATCGATTGTTTTGTACAATATGGTAAGGTAAGTGTACGTCACGTAATGAGTCACGCAACAGACATTGCTGAGATTGCATGCAGTTTTAACTCTATGCCTCATTTCATTAAATTTTATTTAAAAAATGTTATATGATTGAAATCGGGTTTGTTATATGATTGAAATCGGTTTGTTATATGATTGAAATCGGTTTTTTATATGATTGAAATCGGTTTTTTATATGATTGAAATCGGTTTGTTATATGATTGAAATCGGTTTGTTATATGATTGAAATTGGTTTGTTATATGATTGAAATCGGTTTGTTATATGATTGAAATCGGTTTTTTTATATGATTGAAATCGGTTTGTTATATGATTGAAATCGGTTTTGTTATATGATTGAAATTGGTTTTTATATGATTGAAATCGGTTTGTTATATGATTGAAATCGGTTTGTTATATGATTGAAATCGGTTTGTTATATGATTGAAATCGGTTTGTTATATGGTAGGACATTTATTCTGCGATTTTCTTGCTACTATCATTGCCATAATATCAATGTAAAAATGCTCAGCCAAATTCCTAAAAGTAACATGCACCATAATCAAACTCAAAGTTACTTACAAAGAAATGTAGCTTCGTGCAAAAAATTTAAGTTTATAGGTTAGTTTACTTTTAATATACCGCGCAGAGATTGACAAACAGATAGAATCTAAATATTTTGCTAAAGAAGTAGTCACTAAGAATAATTAATTAGCACAACTGTATTGTCCTATATTAATGTTTTAAGTAAAGCATTTACTACACATATGGTTTTTTTATATTTTTGGATTTGAAAAGACAGATTGACATAGAGATTAGTACCCATAAATATTTATTTTTAATGTCTCTTAGGAATACTTTTCTCAAACGAGAAAATGCCGTTTTGTACATTTAAAATAAACCAATCAACTACCTGAAACTTTTTTTGAAGTGAAAGGGATCACACACGTGACTGGCTGGTCAATCGATAATTACTCAGAGTTTAGTTATTTAAATTATAGGTTTTGGTATTTGAACGGACTGTTTATTCTATTAGTATATTACAAAACTATGAGAAAATTATCAGCTAAAATTGGAAAAAATAGGTCAAAAAATAGGATCCAACAGGACATAAAACTTGTTCTGACATAACTTCCAATTTTCTGAAGTATTATTATTACTATAAAAAATATTTTTACCTTTTGTGTTTGGATTTTCGCTACTTTCCTAATTTCTTTGTGTCAGTAACTTTGATAACTTGACAAATAGGCTACTTTCTGCACTTAATTAAAACAACCATATAAATTAAAACGGTTTCCTCAGTTTTTAACTCGGCCTAAGAATAAAACGGCTGAAAATAAAAGTACAGGTTTTATACTTAATCTTTAACTTCTAGGATTGGTTTTTAAGTGTTTTAATCATTTGAAAATATTTAAGGTATTAGATTATATAAAAAATAATTTAACAAAGTTTTGTGCTGTATATAATTTAAGTAACTCTCAATTTTTGGAAATAAACAACTATTATTTTTTCCAGTAATAGTATTTCATGTACATAATGCATTCTCACATCCTCATTGTTAGCCAGTTTTCTGTGGGCTTTATTACGAGATGTCTTCAAGTACTGTTTTGAATATTCGTCGTGAAACGATCAGATTTTCTATTATTGCAGTTTTTAGGAAATAATACAAGATTCCACCACGTTAAAGGCTATTATAATATTTCTGTTGCTCTAAATTCATTCTGCCCGTCCTAACAGGCCACTGGCCTGTGCGAGGATCAACAGACTAAGGGAGAGTCGGTACAGTCCAAGGTCAACAGTACTGGTAAAAAGTGCAACGGTCATGGAGAGTATTTCAACCTACGCTATCTCATCAGATATAATGTCCGGCGCCTTTGACCATGAGGTAACCTGCTCTCCCAAGTTCACTTTAAGGAGTGCAGGATCATGTACCCTTCTCAATAAGCTGAATTCCCTCCAGAGATTTTCAGTCTTCAGATAACATGCAAAGTAATGGTAAAAAAGGGCTATCCTTCCTTTGTAAGACGAAACTGGATAAAACTATGGAAGTCTGACTAAAATTGTTAAAGTCCTGTCATAATACTCCGCAATCATTTCGGTCTCCGGTGTAACATTTCTACACAACAACTCTCTCACCATAACAGACTCACTAGACAGTTGTTGGCCTCACCACTAACACAGGTCTAACAGCCGAAGATTTACAACGGAATGAAGAACAGAAGGGCTCGAAATAAAGTCCATGCATTACGATTAGGACAGTTCGCATTGGGCGCGTTCCAAGGCGGAGAACTGGGTGTCGAATTTCGCAAAGCGATGTTCGCACGTGAGCCTTTTACAAACTGAAGCGACGAACCAGTTTTCGGGTCGCGCGAGCCTAAGGAAACTAGATATTTCTCCACATCAGCCACCTTCTGCGGATCTTGATAAACAATGTTTACGATTAAACTGTTCACCGTCGACTTGGTTTATTACCCGGTTTACGATGCATTTTCATAATTCAAGCTTCTGGATAATATAAATTCCAACGATTTATATTATGTTTACTGCTCGTCGTTTCTTTTATGTACTCTGTGACGAGTAGTGCAAAAAAGATACACATTTTAGATTTCAAATAAGGTTTACACAATATTCTTCAGCGATTTTTTTATTCACACAGCTTTAGCTTATTTGGCTACAAAATTGTTTTTTTTTTAACTAACCAAATAAATTGCGTTATAATTTCTTTTGTGTTGTAACGGTGATACATTCGCAATTGAAGCCCGATGCTGACATAAAAATCTCAAAATACAAATTGAATTTTACATAACGTAACAATAGAAAATCAGATATTGAGCAAATATCCTTAGTTTCCTGCTTTTAGGGTGTACTAGGAACACCCTTTAAAAACACGTACTAATTACCAAGAGCCTAGTTTTGATGTTCCCATTAAAATGAAATTCCTATTATTTTACTAACTTTCGATGACGTTCATGAAAGTAGAGTTTTGTGGTTCATCATTAATTTCAAAGATATTGTTGAAATTGGCAGTTTCAGATTGTGAGGCCCTTACGTATCGTAAAAAGATTATTGTTAATAACTCAAAAGTACAAAAGTATGTACGAAATTCAAATATTAACAGATGATTTAGGACGATGGGTAAAATGACACCGATATCATCACTGGTGAAAGGGGCTTGGCAAACCGCTTTCAATTAAGAAAATTGATAGAAAAGACAGCAGTTGATGCAAAGTGTTAAGCTATAGTAATTCTACAATTTGTCGTGGAGTTAAAAACTAAACCTTCCATCAGGGTTAGCCAATAAGGACACTAAGTAGCACAGGAAAATTCTTTCAGTCGATCAAACAAACGAAGGAGGTCATTAGATTTTAGATTTATTTTATCACGCAATAGCAACCTCTAATTAATCTCATTATAGTATACTTATGGTTGAATTAATTCCGGTTATATGTTTAATAGCTGTTATGGAAAGTTACTGAATGTATAATAGGATTTTGGATGTTGTAACATCAATGTCCAAAATATTATCCTTTCCATCGTCAATAACAGTCGCTAAACAAAGAAGTATTAAACGTCGATTCATGCTAAACTATTGACCATTTTCTTCTTTTTTGGCTGCAGAGTCTTGATGACAAATTTTAATTCAAATTGCACATTAGACTTAAGTGACAAGATGACTTTATTTATACTAAAATATAAAAATACTACCACAGATTATGATAGTTAGTTCAACAATACAGTTTTATTACTTAATTAATTCATATATATCCTTCGTTTCTAAAGGAGATGGAACGTATCTACTGGATTTGGTTTTTTTGGAGGAAATGATCTAATAATTAACAAAAAGACATGGTGGATCCGAATCTTTTTCATCGCTTCAGAAAAATATCGAGTAGTGACTGCGGCTACATCTGAAAGAGGGATTCTCTGTTCTATCTCTCATGGAGATTCTGGATACCTACCGAAAAGCAACTTGATATCCAGGATATCCCGGTGATACTAGACTCACCTCGTGGCCGAACGTCCCAGAGAGTGGCTCTGCTATAATTGCCATGACGACTGCAACCGACGGACGCCTGACGCCTGACAGCTCCAACATATGATTACGAACGCAACACGATTTCTGTATTATTTAGGTGTTTGAAAAGAGGTGTTGAGATATCAGCGCGTCGGTTTCCGGGGCATTCACATGGTAATAACGTCCGGTGACCAAGGTGGACTGGTGAGCACCTGTCAGTCTTCGGCTTAGTGTCGATCCTCCGGGCTCCGGCCTCGCACCCAGACCACTCACGTCTCCGGTCATCCTTGGGGTGTCCTGGCTTTCTGTGGGAAAAATCGGTGTTTTGATATATCCTGGTAACTGCCTGGTTTAAACCGTATCATCCTAGTTCAACATAAATAAAGAAGATAGAAAGTGCCTTTATTCACTATAACTAGACAATAAACAATAGTGATTTGGTTGACAAAACTAAATAATCTTTCAATATAATCTTCTTCCAAAGACCCAATTTTATATTGAAAATCTTGCAACATCGTTACCGCCTTATCTGACAAAGTAAGCCACACACTGACTGTATAGATGGGGGAGAATCAATTACAGAATCGAATAGCATTCGAATACAGCCCGGGTATTCACATATTCGAATACTTCAAAATTCGAATACTTTTGAAATGAATAGAATTTTTCAGGAAGAATAGAATTCAAACCTACAGTATTCATTCGTTTGGACTAATAGTGTTCAAATAAAACATTCAAGAGCTGTATTCGTATTCATATACTCATTGGAGGGTTTTAGATGAATATATATATATATATATATCTGGACTATGAAAATAATAACTAAGAGGAGATTTATAATTTGGAGTAAGTAATTAAAAATGTTCAAACTTGACAAAATGTATAATTGTAAAAATATTTAATTAATAAATACATTTCTAAACAATTAAGACAAAAATGAATGTTCTTTTCATGTTGTGTAAAAACAAAATATAATTGAGGTTTCTGGCTCCAATTTATTTCTACGATAATTGGTGACAAATGGACAGGACTGAAATTGTAAGTAAACAAATGTATTTTTTCTGAAGTTCATAAAATCATGGGTATTACATGTTTGAAAGGAGACACAAAAAGGCAAATAATTTTCCCACATTTTTGCCACGGCAATTCCAAATAACCAAGAAACAATGGATTACGGGAAGGAAGTAAGACGAGTCAAGACTTGTCTGTTAGAAATACTCAACGCGGATAAAGTATTTGAATACATATTGGAATACAAGGGTGCTTTTGAGTACACCGTATTCGATTCTTTTAAGTATTCGATCCTCCCATCACTAACTGACTGTTATAACACTAAGTAATTTTAATTAATCTTACTACAAAATTAGGAGGGCCGATAACCGTGCGATCTGAGGCATCGGACTTTGGATCTGAGTTGGAAATAGCGCAGTTCCAAAATCTGTCTGTGACTGGAGTATTGTTATCAGTACCTCGACCTTTACAGTATCGATTCTCCTTATCCTGCTTGATAGGACCTTGTACAGGCCAGTGGCCCGTAAGGACAAAACAGATAAGGATTAAAAAGGTCTCGGCTTATCGTTTTCTTGGAAAAGATCATGGCATTTTGGTGATTAACAGATAATTTTGGCTTCAAAATAATATAGAGAGTGCCTTGTGGTAAAAAAAGGATCAAGAATATTATTTATTAACTGAAGATTACTTGTTGCATTTATTTCCTTTCAAATTACTAGTGTTTGACCTAATATGGAACTAAAGTTAACTTCTGTGCTTTCAGAGCAAATGCTGCAATCGAATCAAACAGACCTATCTCTGACAGATTGTGTATCACAACAAACAATATCCCTATCCGCATTTCATAAACTGTGCATCATTTTCAATATCCGGTATCTGTTTACGTAACGATAATTATTATTTAAACTTTACAAACGTTTTGTTCCTATAATAAAATCATACTTTCTGAATCTTTGTACTACATTATGCAATTATTCAATAGAATTTTATGTACAGGCAATTCATGAGATATTGCCTTTTACTGTTTTCTTGATAAGAAAACCCTAACGTTTACAAATTTATTTGAACTTTAAAGCCTTAATGTTTTTATTCTCTAAGGAAATACTTATCTCTTGTCAAGAAACACAAGAATGTTGCAAATTAGTTATTTGTAATTTCAAACTCTACTTAAAAGAAATTATATCTTCATTGGAGTCACAGATTTTTTAGTTACACAGCTCAACACTCTCGCCCATTGACGTATTCCGATGACTCGCACACCCGTTTCCTTTTGTATACTAGGAGATTTTTTAAATATGGAAATTTCACGAGAAATTGTTAAGGAAACACCTTTTCAGTGTTAATTATATTATAACACCTTAAGCTTCTACATTTTGTGTATGGATTATTCATAATGTTTCTTCAAAACAAGACGCGGTGAAAACCTCTACTGTACTGAAATTTAAAAGATCTTGGGTGGCTTCCGGAGTAACAGAACGTTCTGGATGAATAATGGTACCAAGAAGGGGATGGTGGGCTCTACCTCTGCCATACCTTGTTTGAAGAAAAGGAAGATGACTCCAATCTAGCATCTACTGGGCCAGGTGGTAGGAGAGGTGGTTCTTTTACGTTTATCCTTGCTAATACACTAAAGGAGTCATCATCCACAACTCAAGACCTATTGATCGATCCTTTACCACAGCATCCATGAGGTTGACCAGTTGTACAGCAGTTTTCCTGTACCCAGAATATGTTCAACTGATATCTACAGTGAGTCCCAGCCCAACCTTAGGAATAAACTCTCCTGGGAACCTATCCATTTCCGACACAGAGGAAGTCAAGAAACATCTCGTGAAGGTAGGATATAAATGCAATTGAAGTGCAGTAGTTCCCAGAACTAGTAAAAATACCGGATTTATTGTAAGTTTAGTTTCTTTGAACTATCATTACAGTACAATCTGAGAGAAGTCTGGGGTTCTTAATCTGGATTATAAGTCTACGATGATAGTTAAGTTGAAGGCCAATAAGCTTCGAGGCGATGAAGCGGTTTAGAAGAAGTAAGGATATAAGATCTATCATTGGCTTTAGATATTACTTCTTCGTAATATACTAACTGCATACATCTTAACTCGTCTTGGGTGTCCTCCAATGAAGAATTACATTTCTAAAAGACAAACTTAAGATGTGTCACAGCACGGAAAGCAGTTTTTACATAATAATCAATGAGGCAGTTAATTTATGTCTCACATTACAGCAATAGTTTGGTTTTACCCGACGGATGTTGCTCATGTAAAATTTATCAATTCCCAGCTATTGATTACAAAACTGACACTTCACTTTTTCATGCACTATTGATTTGCATTAAATCCCCATTTGCCGAGCTTGTCATTTCCGGGCTCATTTGTAACAACCACATAAAAATTAATTCTGTTGCCGAAGCAGCGTTCCGGTACTATGATTACATTACGGCGTGGGCAGCCTGGTCAAGAGAGAGGATTCGTATAATGTCTGAATATTCTATGTAAACAGTTTCTCCAACATTATGAATCAGTCCTGGTCCTAGAATTCGTCACTGTGAGATAGTGAATAGGAAATGTTGTTATATTATTGATTCATAATTTGTGGCGTGGTTAATTCTCATTTAATTTTATAATCAGTACCAGAGAAAATCTCTGCAACGTGACCCCGTAAGGAAAAAGTACGAAGTCTGGAGAAGGTTCACTATCACAACTAAATATTCTAGTCTGAATGTTGAGTGTAGCTCCCTCCATTTCACTTTCCGCACCGAGGATTCTGGGGTTTTTCATGTTCCAAAAGTCGAAAAAATTAGTAACTGATTTACAGCTTGCCATTTATATAAGGTGTTACAATAAAGTATAATATTAACACACCTGTTCTGTTTTATCTTCCTCTAGTGCTCTGTGTCAAACAATAACCAATCATCGTTGCAAAAAATCTTAAACCTGAAAAATTCTCCTAATCCCACAAACTTAAAACAGAATATCTATAAAACTGTATGTCTTGAACAAATAACAATTGTAGATATCAAAAATCTTTTTATTTTTCAAATCTTCGATCGTCAACAATACACTATAAATAGAGAATTATTAGTGTTATTAATTAATTTAGATACACCATTAAGTTCAAATGATATTTAGTATTTTTTTATTGCTTTTTTATACACATTGTTACCGTTTCTCTCCCCCCCCCTACTAGAGAAGCAAAAATTATGCACACGCTTGTATAAGATCCTAAATACCAGGGTTTGGCGCATGACTCATTAACTCCACATCATTGCATTTTGCCTTGCGTTACCAATTTGCCTAAAAACTGCGCAATGGAGGTCTGTATGCAAGAATAACATAACTCATCCTAGTTTATAGAAAATGTACGAAATTCCAAGGATGTAAAAAATACTGGATTGAATAAAAAGTGCAGTGGGGAATTTTGAGTGGTATCAATATTTACCGAACAGAAATATATCAGTGCTATTGTTTTAAAGCATCTTAAATATTCTCTCAGGATCTAGTATGATTGAGTTCAGCAAATTTGATTGGATACAATATAAACATGAAGGCATTATGTCACTTCTAGAAATATGTCACAGTAATAGTTTTTAGTACCAATGCAGCAATGTAATACTGGTTTTATATAAGACATTATTTATAAGTAAATGATAGCTCTATGCAGATGATCCACTTAATCTAACGTTCAACAGACTTGTATACTTTTGATTCCCAAAAATGAGTTCAATTAGAACTCGAAAATTTTTACTACGCGCAGTGATCTTAAGCGCTGAAATTTCATTATACGTGTGCAATACAGAACAAGCATTATGCTGACTTAACGTGAGTATTATTTTCATAATGCTGCAAAACCCAAGCGCCGGTTTCGGAATTCAAACCAATCTAAAGTGCTATTTAAGTTTATAAAACAACGTGAGGTGACAGCAGTAAAAACAGTAAAACTATTAGTATTATAAAATAAGCCACATGAAAAATCTTTTTTCAAACGTTCCAAAACAATTCCTCAGACGGATTACTCATATTAACAGCTGTTTGTAGACCAGTGCGAAAAGACACTTACATTTATTAATCACGTTCCCGGATGATATAAAGATCTTTTTGACTGCTTTAGACCTAACGCATCATCGCCATTAGGGATTTGGCTCGAGAAAAAAGAACTTTTGTAGTAAAGGTCAAAAATAGAACTGAATAATGCAATGTTTACGTTGAACGAGTTGGCCGTCGTCTCCTATTTTTATTCAGTTGTATGACAAATCTATTTTGGACTCAGCGTTACAAAGGAGGCAGAACATTTTAGTTCGCCGGTTGGTATTTTACTGGATAGTTTTGTGATTTTACAGGGACTCCGGGAGGGTTATCTCAAATTGCTAGATTTTGGAAAAATTTGTAATTAAAACTTTTATTTCACAAACAAATGAAATTACCACAACTAAGAATCGTATGCCATCTCCTATCATTCAAAAACTGAAACTTAAGTCCTGTAATTTTGATCACCCATTATATGGTACTATCCATATAACAAACATGCATGACTTTTGTGTAGACTCATGGTGGCCTGTATTACTTAGTTAAGTTTGTAATTGTAATTAGTTTATTTTATTACGTGCATGTTTTTGAGATTTTTGCATGAAGTTGGTACACAACGCGTTTGTGTGCCTTCTGCCTTGTGTGTGTCACAACACTTTGGTAGGTATTGTTCATTTTAACCTAATTATGTGTTAGTTACCCACCTGAGAAATAAATCACAATAGAGATCTAGTGTTTTTTTTTCTGTTCTCTTAGGACAAGAAGGTTATAAATTGCACCTAGTCCTATAAGGACCTTTGCGCTTCTTCTGGAGTGATAGGATATTCTGAGTGGGTAAGGTTGAGTGTGAGGGCCGTCTCCTATTGAGATCCATAAGGAAGAATTTAGGCAACTTTCATCAAAGTCATGTCCCCTCGAAAGAATGGGAGGCCAGCTCTGAATCAGTTTCTCCAGTCAAAGCAGACAGGGGGTGACACACCGTTATTGAGGCTAGCAAGAACCTCTGACACTTAGGGAACGAAACCCCACCAACTCCAACGGTCATCTCCCGCAGAAGACTAGACCTATCGAACTACCCTTGCACCCCAGAATCGCGACATTTGCGGTTAGTGATGTGCCGCTCCTGGACATCCATAAGGTTGCCCAGATTTAAGTGAAATCGGTTTTTGCTATGCCCAGTGGTAGGTTTTACTGGAAGGTATAAACCAGCCAAAAGTGAACCCTGCTGGGTTGAGATCTAGTGTTACTGATTGTTATAGTGAACGTCACTAAAGTGAGGCTTAACCCTTATAGTGCCAGTGTCTCATTTAGCCAATGAGAAAAATCTAGTGTTAATTAGTGTGAGACATTGGCACCGAATGGGTTAATTCCATGCTCTGATTAGGGTATGCCCTCGTAACAGAAACATGATGGGTACAAAAGTCCTTAAGAAGAGTCCTAATCAGCTCTCTATGTTTACAGGTATTATCATGTGTCATATTCGAAAAAAAATAAATTACCAGTAGTTGGAACAGTCACAAAGTTTACGTTCCTTGTTTCAAACTTAACAACTTAACCAATAAATCCATGCAGGCAGACAAGGTAGGGGTACACCACACTATGTGTTACATAAAAGGCTTCGCTGGGGTTGTATGCAAAAGTTCAAATCTATAGCTCATTAAATTCCCTGCAGACAGATAGACACACAACATAACTTAGAAGAGTTTTGCATCCCCCAAGAGGCAAAACAATTGTGTCATCCTGCTAAGTGATAGTCTTCAATGACGCCCAACCAAATCCCATGGTTGGACATGCGCCATCATAGAACTCATTCAAATTTATAGTATGTAGATGATCTTATCGTGATATCTTGCCTTATGATGCCTTCAAAGCTTTGTTCATTGAGTTACGTTGCATAGCAGTGTGTAAACAACAAAAGTTCCGGTGATGTAGGGAGATCACTATAGTTACGCTGGGAGTGCCGATGGCCGAGCGGTCTGTCGTTGGACTTTGGGTCTGAGTTAGAGATAGCGCAGGTTCGTATCCTGTCTGTGACCGTTGCACTTTTTATCAGTACCATCAACCTTGTACTGTATCCACTCTCCCCCTTATTCTGTTTGATAAGATCCTCGCACAGGCCAGTGGCCCATGAGGACGGACAGAATAAGGCTTAGAAGGGGATCGGTCTGCCTTTTTATGAAAAAAATCTAATCTAATTCTAACACAGAATTTCCACTCTAATTTTTAATTTTACTTTATAAAATAAGCTATATTTTTTTAATACATCATATTTAAAAATCTCATGCGATTGTACGCAGCTTGTTTACAAATGTGTTTTTTTTTTCGTTTTCATCGTGTTTACCCGGAAGATCAATTTATAAATATTTGCTAACGCTCAGCCAAACCCCATGTAGTGACAAGCACCATCATTGAACTCAGTCAGTAGGTCAGTTCGTTTTCGAGATACCCTGCGGGACAGACAGACAGACAGACAGAAATGAAAGACGACAGGTGATTACAACATCATCTACAGATCCAGCTTCGCTGAGTACACTTCACTCACCACAGCCTCAACTCTAGGAGGCCCTGTCACCACAGCATTAGTGTGAGATGTTATCACTCTTATCAGCAGACCTGACAACCAGCCTGCACATCTGTGACCCCTGGCCCAGCAGACGCTGCCACCTGATAAGCTATCACTCACATCTGCTCGCTCTGACGTACCAACCCCTTATCTCTTCACTCACATGTGACTAACGCAAGTGGTTCATTCACAGGTTGAACAACCTTTCTCTACAACTTCAAATTGAAATATTTTTACCATCTCTACGTTTATGACAAAATTTAAATGCAGAGCTAGAAACCCTTTGGGCAATTCATCGCGATTTTCTCCATATACCAACATAAAAATGTTCGCTAACGTAATCTAGTTTATACGCTTATAAAGAGTTTTTGGATCACTTGTGGTTAAAACAACCCAACGAAATGGCTTAATATACTGTAAGTATTTCTATGGGGTAATCTGGAAAGGAATTTAGAAGTCGCCATGTGATAAAAATTAAGTTCATTAAAAGATTTAATTCCAGACACCCACTGGGAGTTATTGAAACCATCCTGAGAATTGAGCATAAACATTGTTTTTGGACTAAGGTAATTATAAGATCCAAATACAAATGTGTATACATGATATGACCTTAAAATTCTCACATCAAACAAAAATATTGCAATGAAAATAGCTTTCGGTCATTTGAATTATTTTGTCAGTGACTACTTTCGTGTTTATTGAAACTAAATTGTATTAATTAAAATATAGTGAAAACTATTGGATATAAATTGATAAAAACGTTCATGCGTTCATAAAATCTTTTTACAGAGACCTAAAAATAATTTGTACAGGGAGTTTTAAAATTCAGACCAGAGTGTTTCTATTATTCTATATGTAAACGATAACCACCTGGTCGTCTATTGTGCCATAATCTAAGCCATTAGCACCTGGCCGTCATCTATTCCAGAGACAAAGCTGAAATATGTAAAAATAGGAGATTTTTTAAAACCTAAAAAATTGTATGCACCATGTGGCATGGGGTTATTTAAAAAATGTAAAAGTCATAATTCACAGCAATAATACTGGATGCGTTTAAATGTTTCTGTTAAAACACATTTTTACCTCTTGTTAAAAAACTGTCAGTGATAGACACACAGTTAAAAGTAAAAAAAAAACATTTATTTTTCAAGGACGTTTAAAATGAGGTACAACATTATGTAACCTTCTATTAAACCCATTTACATTTTTTCGAGATGGTTATTTTTGTGATTAAGTAAATGTTGGTAAATATGTTCATGCCACGTATCACTTTAAAGTGTATTTATTACAGATTAAAAAATTTAATATTTTTATGTCGTGTTTTAATTTTTAGAAAACTCCAAGTGTTAATGAAAAGCCCCATTTTTGTTATGTCCATAATTTGAAATGGTAAAATATTTTTTTACATAAACTTCACTAAAATGTTTGTGTCAAATAAAGCTATAAACCAATGTGCCATATGTCACAGGTTAAAAATTGAACATCTTAAGATTCGAACCCTGGACCTTTGGTTTTGTCAAATCCTATACCCTAAATTTTCTGAAAATTCTTAAAGTAAATTCCCTGTATGTGAATTAGTAGGGTTGAATGTTGTTTCTTTTTCATAGCTCTAACCGGTTTTCCTAATATATATTTACGATACCTAAGGTGACTCATACTGTATACCTGTAATATTATTACCAAGGTCAGGTAACATAATCTCAAAGAGGAGCCTGTACTATGTTATTATTGTTACAAAAATAACACTGTTCACACCCGAGTTATTCGCTGGCCTTACGGATGGCTTCAGCGGAAAATTAAATGACTGTAACGTTTTGAGTCACGGGGATCACGCTCATCGGACGGCTGCGATCAGATTATTCATTCCTCCTAGAAAACAGGAAGGTAATTCATTCAAATTAACTTCAACACTGACTAAGTCTCTCTCACTGACGGACCGTCCCCTGACTAGGACAGTGCAGTGGACACTAGTGAGTCAGTACTTAAAGTAAGACCTCGATTGTATGATTAGCTTGTGTCAGTATCTCTAAAAAACAATCCTAGCCTATTTAAACTTGGTTCCATACTGAATGTTTCCTCTGGTTAATACAATTCTCAAATGCATATATAATATAATATTATATAAAATATAATATATAATTATTATATCATTGTATCTATTAAAATCTCCACAAGGAGTTAGAAGAAAATCTTAAATCAGAGCATAGACGACTTGTCTATTAACATTACATTCAAACGTTTCGAAGATTGGAATCCATCCTCTTCGTCAGGTGGAGGAAGTTTTAATACAAAAATAAGGAACAGAAAGAATAAAATAAGGGAATGAAAAGGGTTCAAACGTACTCAAAAGCTGCTTGGAGTCTAGTCCAGGCGTTGTCACTGCACAGGATGCAAGTCACGAGCATAAATCACAAGTACGATCACAATCACAATCACACATCACACTAGGACAGGATGTAGCCTGGAATGCCTCTTTCTCTTCTTTACTTCTTTCCGCTCCATATTTGTGTTTAATAATACCTCCCCCACCTGATGAAGAGGACATATTTCAATCCTCGAAACGTTGTGCTATACCTTTTGTAATATATAACGATGGCAACTATCAGAAATCCTGTGATCCTTTCCATCGTCTTTAAACAAAGAATCAAATTAAAGGGCTCATTTAGGAGAACAAAATGCCGCAAACCTGACCTTAAAAGGTTCACCCTAGCCAAAATGGCGGCGGTTTAAAGTTCCAAACTTGAGCTTGTTGAATAAACCTTAGTTATCATTCCTTACGTTAGATAAAATAATTAAACCCCATAAACCTCACAGCATACAAAAAACAAATTTCCCTAATTGTAAATGACTTTTCACCAATTTCGGAAAAGGTCTAGGAGGACTTTGAAAATGTTCTATGAAAAAATTGATAATTGCCTAAAAAGTATATTTTTAGGTACAGTACTTATGTGTTAAGTTTCGTTGCTTTATCTACAATAGTTCCAAAAATAAAATGGCGTTCCCGGATTGTGCATATTTATATTGCAGACTGAATTGTAGTTGTGGTGCAACGTAACATAATTGAGTATCTCCAAATGTTCCCATTTACAATATTGAGAATTAAAATATTGAGATAACTCAACCCCGATGTGGGGAGCCATCCTAATTACACAGATCAAGCCAAGATTTAAACTAAAAAAATTAGAATTACTATAGGATCGGCCCGCGTAAGCTTAAGAACAACCTAAGGAACAAAATTGGTTATAACCTACAAAATTAATCAGCTATTAGGTAATTTAATATCCCTTGTTAAATGAAAAGCACCATATTTTCATGTTGTACTCAGTTTATTATTGATATAATTGTAATTGTATTTAAGTTTAAAGCCATATACTTAAAAATAAAACATTTATATTTTATATGGTACAACACTTCATTTTTAGACTGTTGTTACTTTTCAGTGTACAGTATAACAGATTTTCTGATCGACCCTCCAATTATACGCGGATTTTATATTTCCTTTTAGATGTGTCGTTATAAACTGAATATAACCACAGCCAATAAATCCTATAACGACAGATCTGCGTCGCGACGCTCCAATGAGACACGCGCTCTGGTGATATCGCTTTATCACTGGCTGTTATCTGTCGCTTACCAGAAGCAGGGGTGACCTTGGGAGCGGATCGATGGGGATGAATGGGTGACGTAACAGTTGCGCGCTCACCCACCACGCCCATCCCCCCGGGACTTCGTTTCCCGCTCCATGCTCCATGCTTCATGCTTCATGCTTCATGCTCACCAGAATCTTGATTCATCCCTTACAGGAGCACTCCACCCTCTTAAGTTGATTAGTTTTCTTTTTCCTGTAGAAGAGTCGTTTTTAATGTTCTTAGAGCTTTTCAATTAATAATAATAGTAATATTCGAATAATTGAGTAATGCATTCTACAGGTTAAGTAAGATAAGTCATCACCTTTATTTAAAAAGGAACTAACTAAATTATTTATTTAGTAATATTATATGCAAATACGTGAAAACTTTGCAATACCAAGTCTTTAATATGTTTAGGTAGATTATATGTTCGTAATGTAAACAATGTTATATTTAGGCATTTTCTTATGAAGCAGAAAGTTTTTTTGTTTTTTTATGTTATACTTAGGTAAATAATTCTTTTTTTTTGTAAATTCTAAAAGGTCTAGTTTTTTTTTTTTTGTTTTTGGCCTATTTAATTAATTCAATTCGTAGATAGTGATACATTGACATGTATCAGGTTTGACATAAAAGCACATATTTTGTTTTTTTATCGTTATATCGCAGTAGAGTTACTAATGCTCCAGAACTCATCTTATTTTGTAATAGTTGTAACTATTATGATGTAACCCCTACATAGCCTAATTAGTAGCCTCAGGGGCCCTATTATTTTCCTTTTGAGGTCATCCTGGATCTTGTAATAAGTCTAATTCCATCGTTTTAAGAATTTAAAAAAAATGTTAAGCATAAAACAATTTTGTTTCGTAACTTATGACGTCACAAGGAGAATAAAGATATTTAATAAACGTTGCTACTTACTCGGTTCCAATTTATTTAATTGCTCCTTATTAATTGACAATAATGGTTATACTTCCTTCACACCTAATCAATAAGATATACAAATATATAAAGTAAAATCAATGAACATTTTTTTTAAAAGGCTGTCCACTCATGTTTGGCAGAAAAACGGAAATTTTAAATGTAATGATTACTTATAAATCAGTAAATAATAAATAATATTGAATTAGAAGGACAAAAGCAGTTTAGATGAATTCAGGGAAAATGAAACAGGTTTTTAAGAACCACAATTCGCTTCAGCTTTGGATATTTTTATTGCCTCAGAAGGTGGAGAACTAGACGATGTGAATAGAACTGATTGGAATAATGACCATCAAAATTATTACTAGTAATAAAACGATTTGTTGCCGCGGAAAGGAACGTTGAGGTAGGTTGTCCTTGACTGCTCAACAGGTAAATGACACTACCACCCATCGCCGCCTACCGCAACCCCCCTCCCCAAACCCTCCAACAAACCCCTGAACCATACCCAACACAGACTTCAGTCAGGGACCCACTAAATCTTAGCTGTAGTTGACTTCTGTTTACTTTGTCTATGTTTAAAAAAAGTATTATCCATTCGGAGTTATTATAGATAAATATTATCAGCTACGTATTGTAGTTTCCTATTTTTAATAATTTTAAATGCGCGGTTGTTACTTAATATACTATATATACTGTATAGTATTCCCCTACGTGTGTTGGGCATAGTTCTATCGTCTGTGCCGCAGTCATTTGTAACTGTATTACGAAGTTCTTTTTATTGTGGTGTAGGTATTACTGAATTAACAAGTGTGAGATCGGAATAGTTATATTAATTTAAACATACAACCGTTCGGAGTACGATCTGTAAAATATACAACTTATATGTGGTTTAAAGGACGATGTTTTTTGTTTTTAATTTCCACGGTGTGACATAAGTTGGTGATCCACCATTTTTTAAATTTTAAAAATATTCAGTAACGCTCAGCCAAATCCTACTGTGACATGGACTCGAAGTAGCTTATATAGAAATTAAGCTTCAAGAATTTTGAAATGCTTCGTTCCATTCACACCCTTTTTGGTATTTTTCGTAATATTCTAAGGATTTTCAAGATTAGACGATTTAATGAAGATGTTTATTGTTTTATAATTAACAATATTATTGGATAAAAAACTTTTAAAAAAAGCAGGGGCCATGCCTATAATTATGCTTGAAAATTCATAAAACTTTTGAAAGGTAGCAAAATCGTATCAGGATTTGTCATTTTTATGGGATACTACTGAATTAATTCCTCAATATAGCCAGCTCAAAAACAGATTACTACATTGCTTTACAACTTTTAAACTAGCTAGCAAACTAACTGGTTACCCTTTACATAGTATATACTGCATAGTAAAGAGTTAAGCTTGTTTGCAAAATAACTTGTTAACTCTTTTGCAATTTATCCATTATATAAATTGTCCACTGTATATTCTCAGTTGTGTGACACTGACTATGTACTGCCTAGTCAAGAGTTTAAAAGGGTAGGGTATTTTCATATCGAAGAATGTAATCATCGATACCTAATATTCGTATCTCAAATCCTTTTTATATTAAAATATTAATTTAATGTTACAGTGATTAAACAAATTAATACAACAAAAATTAGGAAAACTGAAGAGAACCATCGCCTCTAACAGTTACAGTTGGTTTCTTTCCCACAAATTTTACATAATGGGGTTTTCGGTACGAGTCTAACATGTTGAAACCACGTAAAATATGTCTTATCATTTTTCAAAGCAATGTCGTGTATTTTTCTAAAACTGACTGCCATTTTTAATGATCAAATGTTACTTATGTAAAATTGAAATATTACCTTACGTGTATTATTTGAAAGTGTTTACAGCTGTTGATATAGATAATTTAAGTTAACTGTTCAAAATATCGATACATCAGTATCGATGAATTATATCGATTGTTATGGTTAAGTAATATCGTTTGCCAATTTCGATATAAAAAACCGGGTCCGCTTATCGTACCCTCCCCGTTTAAAAATTTGTCCAAGTGTTTTCAGGGTAGTAATGAGAGCGAAAGATAACGTGAATGGAACAAGAGTTAAATGTCAAAGGTCACCGACGCGAGGTGGAATGGTTGAATGAGAGTCTGTATTACACAATATTATACAATTACGAGGACCTGGGCGGACATAGCACACCGCTGTTGTGGTACAGTCGGGTGTGTCACCCATACGCGCGTGCGCTCTTGCGCGCCCGGGCGCCGCTCCGTACTTCTCTAACTCCTAGCGTTTGTCATCAAATATTCCACGTATTTATCGATTTCGCTCGGTGTCTGTTCAGGGCTTTGATTTGTCTGAAATTTCTTCTCTACGCCGATTCTTTGACGTTCTTTCAAAATCGTTTATTTTCACATCTTGTCGTACTTCCTTTGATGAACATTCTTTAAATCATAATCCATATATTTGTGTGTTTAAAATAACACATTTTTGTTAAGTTTATAATGACTTCATTCACTTTTCGAAACAGGGTAATGTAAAAGGCTAATGCCTAACATTAGGTATGTCTTGCATTCATGTACAGTGAGCAGGCCACACTCAGACCGTTTTAGCGGGGCCCGGGCCATCTCGGGGGGCCCAGCCGAATATCTTTTCTGGGGCCCGCCAAAGTTGAGTACGGCCCTGACTGTAAAGGTCGTTAAAAATAGGCTAGCCTTTTGACGTACAAGAATACATCTGCGCATATGTAATTTTACATTAATTTTTTGTCATTAATAAAAGTATTTAAGTTTCTTGAAACTTTATGAGTTCGTCGAACTTTAAGCCAGCAAATCCGGTACTGTCATTTATGAAATCAGTGAAAAGCACTTGATAAGTTATTATAATAAATTAAATTTCGTAGAATTGCATTACTTATAATAAACAGCAAAGCTGTAATTGATTAATAACAGTGGTAAGAATAAAAACATAAATTGACAGACAACAACACGTTTAATTGTGTGTGGAATGTTTTGTTTATTTTTGTTGTTGGACCAACTTGAAGTTTTTCACCTTAAGTTTAAATACATATTTATAGTAAACGTGTCTATTTAATCAATAGAATTTGTATGGTTTGGCTCGATAATTCTCAATGTCGGTTTATCCACCCTAAGCAATGGATTGGGCAATGCCATCACTAATTGTGATAGTTACACGATAGTGAATTATCACTGAAACCTGTAGTGATGAAATATTCCTGTTTTAGAAACCAAAACTGCTCTCTTGGTGTTAGTTTTGTGTTTTTATTTAAAACTAAAGTACATGTCAATGTGACAATTCTAAAAATCAACTTTTCAAAATTTTGCCCAGATTTAAGATACTACTTGCGAAATATATTTGGATGAAGGGATTTTTCGAATAGTTCATAAGAGATCAGCTCCCTCGTAATTCCTTTTTACCTTATGAGTTATTTTCAGTAAGGCACAGTATTTTCATTCAAAATTCCAACAAATACGAATAAATATTCTGATAATTTTTTATTTTATTTTGCTATCATTGGTGGATATAGTCTGTTTTAACCCAAAACTATTTGAAATAAATTCCTGTCATCTAGTAGGCTCCTTACTAGATGACACCATTAAGCCAATCACGATAAAGCTCTGAGCCTAAACGAAAAAGCGGGAATGTATTATTGGCATTTTCGGTTGAACATCTGTAGGGTGAAGATGACTCTCCACATCTATGCCGATACATTCCAAGGAATTTATCTGTATAATCAATGTTTCGACGTTGCGTGAACTGGAAAAAAACAGTACAATTTATTTAACGTGTTAACTTAAATAACTACATTAATAAATACCTAGTAAACAGGCATAATTAAAAGGCAGGGCAGAAATATTTAGAAAAACGATGTTGATAATATCTCAAACTAATGTCGTATTAAAATATGTCTCAGCTGACTCACCAATTACATTTCATGCGCTAAAATTTACAATTCATCTAAAGAAATCTTACTTCCTTTTAGATATAATCTCATGACTGTTAAAACCCAGGAACTCTTGCCTAAAAATAACTTGCTATCAGGCTAATTTTGTTTATCAAGAAAATAATCCCCCCTTGTCTATATAAAACATCCTAAAAAAACATTAACAGCTGGGTGATGGCGGGGGGGGGGGTGTTTGTGACGTCAGAGTTCATTCATGAGTTAGTATCGACCGCTATCACCCCTCCTCTCACTTCCCCCCATCATCGGCGGTCACCAACCACAGCAGATACGCATTTTCGTTACATGGGAAATAATCAACAATGAAATTTATTCAACAAGTAACCCACATTTACGCAATTGTTATTAAATTTAATAAAACATGTTTTGTGACAAATTTAAATTTGGTGGCAGTGTGTAAACAATGTCTATACAACTTGAGCATAAAATTGACTATATTAGTGTACTTGAATGAGAAAGGACAAAGTTGACAGTAAACTTCCAACGAATCTTTACTAATAAGCGCCCGGAATATATGAAAAAGGGTGTTACTATAATACCTTGAAGTATTTATTACTAGTTAATAGATTTCACATAAGTAAAAATTTTTACTAATTTTATCTGGACAGTATTTTGCCAGGTGAAAGCATGGGATTATGTTTTGTTATTTTATTGTATTTACTAATAAAAACACGCGGTTACTATTAATTTACTGAGGAATTGAAGTGTTACCAATGGAGTCGTGACCAGTGCTGTATATCACACTGTTGCGAATTACAAAAGTTGCAGATCCAGTAAAGTGGTTGCAATTGTAGTAAAACCTTCTTTACAAGACTTTAATCCTCCCCCCCTCCCACACACAAGACACTTATACACGAAAAAAGCTTTACTTTTCCAACGCCAATGATGAGTTTGCCTTATTGCCACGATCAAGAAAATACGTAAAAATGTTTATATTTATGGCCATTGTAATTTACTTCGTTCTTAGTATGTTCTGTTTTATAGTTGATTTTCCCTTGTTTCCCGAACAAGAAAGCATATGCATACAGATCAGAGAAGCCTACTTCTGTCAAAAAAGATATAAGATGGGTTTTATATATGTTTTTAAATTTATAGTCAATATTAGTACACAATTGAGTGCACGATATTAGTGATGTGATAGACACGATCTCTAAGCACGGTGGAGCACTCTAGTTATCTACACACAACGTAACTATGGCAGGAAGGGTTGATTCAATTGAATTTTGAGTTTAGCTCCAGATCATCTTCCTTTTATTACAGCGTCTGGTATCTGACGCTATCTCAGACTTTATTCCAGGAGTGAAAAGCCATTTCACTTGCTTTTTACTTTACTCTTTATACGGTAATCAATTGATAAGACTAGAAATTTGATTTGTTCATAGTTTTTACAAATTGATGAACGATGTTTCATATTATGCCACAAGATA
This sequence comes from Homalodisca vitripennis, assembly GCF_021130785.1. Taxonomy (NCBI): domain Eukaryota; kingdom Metazoa; phylum Arthropoda; class Insecta; order Hemiptera; family Cicadellidae; genus Homalodisca; species Homalodisca vitripennis. The sequence continues at coordinate 226,899,449 of NC_060207.1, forward strand.
CGAACTGCAATTTGGAATTTTATATTGTGCATGACTAAATTGGAATAGACTTGATGATGAAATATTTTTTATTTTTGTTTTGCAACTCGTAGTCACAATTCACAAACAGAACTATTGTGTCTCGTACAAGACAATAACAATAGTGCTTTTAAAATGTAAAAACTTGACATATGCAAAACTTGGCAAACTGAACTCGAGTGCTATGGACATAATGACAAGACTTTCAATGTGATGATTGTCCATAAAGCCATACACACAACGTCTCACCCCTCCTGACAGGCTTCCCGCTTCTGCGAAACCCTGCTTTGTTACAGTTACCCTCTTCATTCGAATCTGACCGCAAATAATATCAATAGTCTACCTAACAACACTTATAGTCATACAGTGGTACAATAAAGTTTATTCTTTAATTTACGTACAGAAATGTTACGTGGGGTATCTAAATTAATGTCAACATCACGTAAAATTGTTTAAGTTAGATTCCCTTACCTCCACCAGTGGCGTAGTGTAGCGGGTACAACGGTTATCGCAAGATAATCAGATCAAGCAACGTAGAGCGTGGCTGCTGCTTGGATGGGTGGCCGCTGAGCGATCCTGTCCTTGCAAGCAGTCCGCCTACCCAGCCATTGGTGGTGGGTCGGAAATCACCTTTAAACCGTTGGTCCCCAGGTTAAGAGTTAGAGATGGATTCTTAGCCCTAACTTCGCCTGGTAAAATAAAACATTTTTATTTTTTTATTCCCCGAAACTAAAAATTTAATTAAATGTGATTAACTATTTAAATTAAAGAATCTATTAAAAATATCATAACATTAAAATGTAAGATGAAAAAATTCTAATATGACCAGAATTTTCTCCCAAACCAATTAAATGAGGGATATAAGTTACCTCTATATTTAACTTTTTGTATTCGAAATTTCAAAATTTTCCATTTCAACTTGACGGAATTTTACTTAAAGCAAATTCAATTTGTTTGATCGTGTTGTCCCTTTTCGTGTCTTCCACTCTAACATTCGTTGATTATCATGGCCCTTTTTTATATTTTTACATCCATTCAATTAATATTAGTGGGCAAAGAAACTCATGTATATCGCTCCAGATTATACAGGAGCAACACTTCAGTCGAATACAATGCCCCCCAATGTTCACGTTTGTCTCCTGTTATTGTACAAACAGTATATTTGAGACGGTGGTAGGATATGTATGCACAACTCAGGAATGTGTCACTTCAGATTATACAGGAGGCAAGACAGTCGAATACAATGGCCACCAATGCTCAAGTTTGTCTGCTGTTATTGTTGAGACTGTATATGTGAGACGGTAGGGTATGTAGACACAACTCAGGAATGTGTCACTCCAGATTATACAGGAGCACAACTTCAGTCGAATACAATGGCCACACCAATGCTCAAGTTTTGTCTGCTGTTTAATTGTTGAGACTGTATATTTGAGACGGTGGTAGAGTATGTAGACACAACTACAGGAATGTGTCACTCCAGATTATACCAGGAGGCAAGACAGTCGAATACAATGGCCACCAATGCTCAAGTTTGTCTGCTGTTATTGTTGAGACTGTATATGTGAGACGGTAGGGTATGTAGACACAACTCAGGAATGTGTCACTCCAGATTATACAGGAGGCAAGACAGTCGAATACAATGGCCACCAATGCTCAAGTTTGTCTGCTGTTATTGTTGAGACTGTATATTTGAGACGGTGGTAGAGTATGTAGACACAACTCAGGAATGTGTCACTCCAGATTATACAGGAGCAAGACAGTCGAATACAATGGCCACCAATACTCAAGTTTGTCTGCTGTTATTGTTGAGACTGTATATTTGAGACGGTGGTAGAGTATGTAGACACAACTCAGGAATGTGTCACTCCAGATTATACAGGAGGCAAGACAGTCGAATACAATGGCCACCAATGCTCAAGTTTGTCTGCTGTTATTGTTGAGACTGTATATTTGAGACGGTGGTAGAGTATGTAAGACACAACTCAGGAATGTGTTCACTCCAGATTATACAGGAGGCAAGACAGTCGAATACAATGACCACCAATACTCAAGTTTGTCTGCTGTTATTGTTGAGACTGTATATTTGAGACGGTGGTAGAGTATGTAGACACAACTCAGGAATGTGTCACTCCAGATTATACAGGAGGCAAGACAGTCGAATACAATGGCCACCAATGCTCAAGTTTTGTCTGCTGTTATTGTTGAGACTGTATATGTGAGACGGTAGAGTATGTAGACACAACTCAGGAATGTGTCACTCCAGATTATACAGAGGCAAGACAGTCCGAATACAATGGCCACCAATGCTCCAGTTTGTCTGCTGTTATTGTTGAGACTGTATATTTGAGACGGTGGTAGAGTATGTAGACACAACTCAGGAATGTGTCACTCCAGATTTACACAGGAGGCAAGACAGTCCGAATACAATGGCCAACCAATGCTCAAGTTTGTCTGCTGTTATTGTTGAGACTGTATATGTGAGACGGTAGGGTATGTAGACACAACTCAGGAATGTGTCACTCACTCCAGATTATACAGGAGGCAAGACAGTCGAATACAATGGCCACCAATGCTCAAGTTTGTCTGCTGTTATTGTTGAGACTGTATATTTGAGACGGTGGTAGAGTATGTAGACACAACTCAGGAATGTGTCACTCCAGATTATACAGGAGGCAAGACAGTCGAATACAATGGCCACCAATGCTCAAGTTTTGTCTACTGTTATTGTTGAGACTGTATATTTATTGGTAGACGGTATGTAGACACAACTCAGGAATGTGTCACTCCAGATTATACAGGAGGCAAGACAGTCGAATACAATGGCCACCAATGCTCAAGTTTGTCTACTGTTATTGTTGAGACTGTATATTTGAGACGGTGGTAGAGTATGTAGACACAACTCAGGAATGTGTCACTCCAGATTATACAGGAGGCAAGACAGTCGAATACAATGGCCAACCAATGCTCAAGTTTGTCTGCTGTTATTGTTGAGACTGTATATGTGAGACGGTAGGGTATGTAGACACAACTCAGGAATGTGTCACTCCAGATTATACCACAGGCAGCACCCTTCTGTCGAATACAATACTGGCCACCAATGCTCAAGTTTGTCTGCTGTTATTGTTGAGACTGTATATTTGAGACGGTGGTAGAGTATGTAGACACAACTCAGGAATGTGTCACTCCAGATTATACAGCGGAGTGTGTGTCGAGGCCTCTCCATACCATCCTAATAAAGTCTTCTTGCATGAAGACGAAGGTCGACTGGTCCATTGAGTATTGTTACCTAATTCAATGACCAACAATGACTTTGAATACCTGAAAACAATCAAGGTGTTATTGGACGGAGTGGATAGCCGAAGGCTAACATAAATTATTGTATTTAATTGTATGTGTGAAAGAATTCTCTCCAAAATTATCTTCATATGAAAGTTATGAAATCATTGGGTATACGTTTAGATTGAATTAATATGCGACAACAATATTACTTTATAGCGATATAAGAATAATTCATATCATAACCAATTGCAACAATTAAACGATAGAAATTTAATTTTTTCAGATCAGTTGTTGTATTGCAAATAATACATTGGTTTATATGTAGTTGATATTCACAGAAGAAAGTTTGCACCAAGGTTATGAAATAGACAGTAAACAGATACATGCAGTATGCACTCTACGTTACAAATAGATGCCTACTATCTGTGCATAGATGGTACCATTAATTGTACAATTTTTAGAGAAACTATATATTATGATAATTTAGTACGACTTGAATTCTTAATGTATTTTTTCTCAGTAAATTTGCTATTTTCTCTGATTAAAATCTTAAAATTTAATTTTTTGTTAATTAATTTTAAATTTCTTTACTTTATTTATTTGTTGTTTTTCGTAATATGTGTTTTAAATAACTTTTAACCCTCTTATCCAATAACAGCTCGTTTCAATGTTTTCTAATTATTCTATTCCAAAGGAAAACTTTTATAAGAACATTCATCAAAATGTTACATAAATACACTATTATAAATACGAATATGGGTTTTAAACTTTGTTATATCAAAAATACGACATGTTAAAAAGATAATAAGGCGGACAGAGATAACAACATTACCACCACCTACAAAGTTTAAAACTACGAAAGCAAGTAGAAATGATAAATATCGTACAATAATATGTACACTGTATAAATACAAATATAAATAATTGTTATAACAATTATAATAAGAATAGATGTAAATTCTTTACAAATTAAAACTACATACATTTACAAACAAATAATTGATACATAACATTTAACAACATAAAAAATAAATAAATAACATGTAAACCTACGAAATTACAAACAATGCCAATGTACACATCACATTTAGTATTTATAAAAATATATTCATTGATAAATCTTAGATTGTAGTTACGTTTTAGGTTAGTTATCCGCTAGAGGAAGAGATCAGAATGCAGATCTCGAAACGTAGTGTTACTGTTTTCCTGTATCACAGAACGATAGAAAATGCTCTGGAAGAAATCCTGTTTTGTTCTTGAAGACGTAATCCACAAAACTTTATCTGGCCACGGAAAGTCTGTCTAGATTTTGTAGTTTGTACAGAACAAACTTACTGATTACTTACGCACAACCACCATAGAAAAGTTCCACTGCCTTTAATTTCTATTGTTTTTATACTCAAAGCTAAAGCTTTTGAATGCTATAAATGTAATGTGTAAAATCAAATTCCTCGTCCACACCGATGCTCTTCGCCCGCCAAAAGAGGTTAAACCAAAAGCCGTTATTTTTGACAGGCCTCTCGCTTTTAGCGCCTGTGGTCCTCACCTGCACCCGCACTTACGCCGCCATCAATTTATTAGCTAATTTGTCCTAAAAGGTTGCCGACTGTTTCATTTTTCCTCCTTGGATGTTTTACAATGCGAGCAGTAAAAGAATTACTCATTTGCAGCGAAAATGAGTTAGGTACTTGTGTGGTTACTTCAGACGATTCTGTTCGCTTATACTTACAAAATCCACTTTCAATAATCACCAAAATAGTGCCTTAGATTTATAAAGTAAACATGCAACGTAATTAAAGCTTTATTGTTGTTGCGGTGTATGCTGCTCATCTCTGAATGTCTGTTGACTATGTACAGGCACAAAGTGAAGTTTTACTTGGATAACTTTATGGTTATTTATGTTAGTAACAAATTAAAGAAGGAGTGATTTTAGAAGCACCCCTTTCATTTCATGCGAGTTGTCAGTTTGATGGATATTTGTGATTTCCACGTCAAATTAAAGCTATTTACTCATCGTAGTGTACTAGTGATGCAGACCACAGGTTTCGTTTAACATTTAATAAAATGTTGGGTAAAAACCATAAATCCAAAGAAAATGTGGGTTAAAAGTTTTCTCTAAACTCAGACCTTCCCACACTGACTTTACCATCATTTGAGCAATATTAATAATAAAAGCTCACTTATGTTTCATTAGTGAACTTTAACACCCAAATTATTCTTAAGAATGCAGTGATTCTCTTCGTTAGGCGATCGTGTCTCAAGGGAGAGAAGATAAAGGTAAAACGAAATCTCTATTAGGCAAACCCGGAGAGTTTTTTTCTGGATTAGACAAGTTTTTGGATTGAAATACATAATAAAATGTCGCTTCTTGTTGGGGGCCGTAAAAGTAGGTTGATCTCCAGGAATAATTTTATCACCAGTCGAGGCAGTGGGCAGTTTCCTTTCTCTGTCCTGTGATCCTGACTCTTTAAATTAGATTCACAGTCAAAACCTTCCTCATACACTATTCTTCATTGTAAAGAAAAATGATTTCGTAAGAGGTGTTTTGTATCATTTTTGTATCATACGAAACAGATACAAATACTCTCGTTTCCTCAATCAGCCACTGTTATCTCATATTGGTTGTAGTTGTAATATTAATGACACAGGTTTATAACCTTGAGTTCTTGTTGCTCAGTATTCAGTAGTTATTATTGACTAGTTGTACTACTAAAAGTCGTAGGGAACTGCAATTTTATTACCCATTTATCGCGATTACAAATTCGATCACAATGCGTAGTTGTAACTCATCTGTTAATCATAGAAGCAGTTTGTGTGTGGCGTTATATTACTCTTTCGTGTCAGCATAATTATGTAACTTTTATTAGTGTTAGATGATTTATTTAACAGATTCCTTCAAACATATACCATTTTCTTTCCGGAAACAAAGTATTTCACTACATGTGAAGATGTGTATTTTACAAATAATAAAATATTCAACTGTCGTGATACTAAAATTAATTATATAAAAATCACAAATCATGCTCTTTATGCAATATGACGTTGTATTTCATTTTAAGCTAGTAAACTGCATATAGTTTTTAGCATATATATTGTTGTGGCTATCATAGTAACGATGATAGCCAAATCTAGATAGATAATTAATTGCCCAAAAGTAGGTCAACGCAGGCTTCTTGGAAGATGAACAATTTGAGATAATGTAATGCATTCCACAAAGTTGCGCCTCCTTTACGTTAATAATTAATTTGGTTTACATTGTCTTACTATTGGAGAACCTGCAAAAAACAACAATGAAAGGAGAAAGTTTTTTATTTTACTTCCGGTATAATTTTTTTAGCTCTTCCTGAACTTTTTGATACACTATTTACATATAGTAAATAACATTTTATACGGTAGTTTTATTCTAAATTTAATAAGTGCTAAATGTGTTTTACAAAATTTTTAAAGGCCGATTACCTAAAATTTCTGTTTTCAATGTTTTCTACACTGGAACACAGATAATCTATTTTTGTTGTAGATATAGTCTTGATTTTGTTATTCGAAAGCTTATAGATAATCTACAACCATATTTGAAATTGCTTTGAGATCATAAATAATTAATAAAAGTGTATATTATGTTAGGACACTTATTTTCAAAATGCCTAACAATAGTTTTTGTTGCTATTTCATAACTACTGTATTATTTGTGGTCACAGTTCCATGTTTCAATAGTTGTGCGTAGAAGGGCTAAAGGTCAGGTTCGTTATTTCACCCCATGTTTTTAAATCGCTACTATAGCCACGGAATTGATTGTTTTAACTATTTATGATCATAGATGAGTACGGAGGTACTAAACTAGATAGACACTGTTTGTTTTCCTTGACTACGTCTTATCTTATCAGCATCAGGCATGCCCAGACTGTTCTTGTTATCGAAATGAGACCTTCGGTGCTGCCCCGCGCTGATGTCAATAAAAGAAAAACATCCCTCGAGATAGTACCTATCAGTAAAATATAAAATTCTAGAGGGGCTGATCAGAAATATAAATTGAAATGATTAGTTCACCTCAAACAATCAATTCCGTGCCTATAGTAGCGATTTAAAAACATGGGGTGAAATAACGGAACTTGACCGGGCTACATACCTTCATGCTGTTTCTGAATCCTTTCCGAGGCTCAAAGCAGATTTTGGCCCTTATCGTGAACATGAACGTCTTCTGGTTTAAAAAAATATGAAGTTCAAAATTATTTAGTAGGTGCCTTTTTTACTGAATATACCGTGGAATTTACTATAAATAGATATTTGATAGTCATTGTGATTGTTATTCAAATTAATGACTTTAACCAATCATTATTGGCTGAGATTTAGAGAAGCCTATCATTCGTGGGGTAGGAAAAAAATGTCTGTCAGTCTGTGTGTAGCTACGAAATCTCGAAAACGAGCTTACCTATAGACTTGAAATTGTACATGAAGTTTAATTTTTATATGAAGATCAATGAGTTGAATGATGGTGCTGTCACTCCATGGTATTTGGCTGAGCGTTAGTGTATACTTTTATATTGATCTTATGGGTAACCATCATGGCAACGAGAATATAGCAGAATAAATAAATTTACAAATAAACTCAATGTACATATAAGAGAGTCAAATATATGGTTTATTAACATATATAGCCTAACTATCCCATAACATACATCATATTTTATTAACTTGGAGTGTAAAATTGTAGTAATTAAACAGATTTGAAACAATTTTAATTTTTTAAATGTGAATGTATTATTTTGTTTAATATGTGAAAAAATATTTTACATTTAAACAAATATGATGCGTAATGTTTGTGTCAATTTCTATTTTCATTATTATGTGATAGTATATCTGTCTGCAGAACATCTCGATATAGATCGGATATAGATTTGAATTTTTGCATGCAACCTCAATGTAATCCTGAATTTATTAATAAGAAAGAGTACAACATTGATTTTGGAGATGTTGAAAAACGCTACTGACACGGTCCGAGATGTGCAATCAAACTTGCGGTGGGAATATTGAACCTAGCTTGTTTAATGCTGGGCTGAAACTGTTCAGTAGCAGAAATTGTTATTTTAATTCAAAAATATTTTATACTCTGTTCTAAAAAAAATGGTACTTTTGCACGTTACAAATATTTGAAGAACTTTATAATCAGAAGAAACCTAAACTCTGCAATAGGTAAGAATATTATGACTACAGAACAACAATAGAATGTTATAATCAGCTGATTAAAGCAGCTAAAATTAAAACAGGTTATTGTTTTGCTCACAATCAGTGCTGTTGCGTAATGTTGATATTGTTTAGTGCTCGGCTTTTTAAAAGTGAATTATTTCCCTTATTTCTAACCTATTTTTATAAACTTGGTATTGTTGGATTTTTAATTAGACAAAGGTCTAAAAAAAATGTCTTTTTATCATATGTATTTTAAAATATATTTATGCTTAGCTATTTTTAGAAGTTGTCATTTTGAAAATTAGGGGCGTAAAAAACTAATATTTTTACTATAATCAGGCCTTTAAGTTATAAATCTATATACAAAATTGCAATTTATTTCCGTTCTAAAATTTAAAATATTTATTTGAAAAGTACAAAGTGGTGGATGTTTTGGGTAATTTTTGAGTTTTCAAAAGTTTGGAATATGATATTTTGGTTTGTCTGGTCCGGGAATAATATGTTAAAGGTTTGTTGAGAGTTCTGGGACACCCTGTATATGAATTACTTTCGTTGTAACAGATAATGCACCACGGGAGATGCATATCAAGGTGAGGGAGAAGTTTAACCGCACGAATTGAAGCCGGGACATCATTTTCTGGACAAGGAAGATGTGGAAGCACTACCTTTCCATTATACACAATATTTTTCCCTCCTCATCGAACTAAAAAATGACCATATACCTATATGTTTCACTGAACAAGTTTTTATCCCTTTGTACCCATGATAAATAACGCTTACTTCTACCATGACCTAAACAGCTCTAGAAGTTTGTTTTTATAAGCAGTACATAACGACAATAAAACTGTGTTAAATTTTAATCCCTACGGAGAAAAGATACTTTGTCTTTCGAGGCAGTAAAATAAACTTTTCCTTGTTCAGTAGGAGTAAATAGCTTCTTCGCTTGCAAATGGAGAACCCCCTTTACGCATTTCAATAACTTAAAACTTCCCTTGTTAACGCCTACTTCACAACAGAACTAGGATAATAGTTAAGTTTGCATGTTTTAGTTAGAGCTATTGCGAATACGTGTATAATAATGTCAGTACGTTATTAATAAAATTCCTAATCATATTTTACTGCGTCAGGTAGGAGCGTGTTTTACGCACGCATTGCACATTACGCTAAATACGCAGGTCAATTTTCACGATTGGTGATAAGGGTTATCAATGGTATAAAGCCAGTTTCAACAGGAATTGGATATCGACACGTATTTGACGTCAAGCCTTTTATAATGCTATTCACCACCAAAATGCTTTTGTTGACAATTATTAAAGCCTGTACAAAAAATTTTGAGATTCTAACCCGAAAACCTAATTTCTGGCACACCCTGTAAATATCTGACAAATATTGTTAATGGGTTCCCTATATGTGATTTAGGTGGGTTCCATTTTGTATCTTCATTGTAGCTCCATCATTCTTCCTATTATTTTTATAGGACACCTTAGCTGAATCACCCCAAATTCCCAGAACTTGGCCTCAAATCTGAAACATAGACACGTCACTATCAAAGCCAGCATTTCATACATATTCTGTTTGTTTTGGAATATGAGAGCACCATTTAGATTCTAATACAAACCATAACCTCCAATTCATAAAATTTTATACAATTTAATTTCTTAAATATAGTATTTTTTATATTTGAAAACATTATTATGTCTAGATATAAATATTTTTATGGTGTAATAATCAATGAAACATATAAAAATACAATAATAAAGGCAGCCCAGACCTTAATCGTATTTTGAGGAATGTACAAGAGCAAATTAAAGCTCATCGTTCAACACAGTTTATTTATTTTATCAAGAGTTAATTGAACAATCGTTCAATTCTGACCTTCTTATCTCTGAATCACCCAGTAGCGTGCTTCTCTGAGTTAAAGAGTAGGTCCAGAGAGCGCGCCACTTATCATTTTGCCTCCAGATCACAAATCTCTTTCACAGAATATTAGTTTCAGTGAAATTCTTCTTATGTTATTGGTATGCATAGTATTATTACTGTTCTAATACAAGTTCTGGTTGAATATAAAATAAATAAACTACTAGTATTTTTAAATCTTATCCATGTTCCCATCTTTTAATGTATTTAGAATTATCAAAACTTTAAGTACTCGTATGGCTGAAATGACAAAATTAGGATAACAGAATTTCGGACATTTGCCATCGTTAAAGGTTATAAAAGTGTAACACAACGTTTCGAAGACTGGAATCTATGCTCTTCGTCAGGTGGGTAATGTTTAGACACAAAGAAACAAATAACGAACAGAAAGAAGTAACGAAGGGAAAGAAAAGGGTTCAAACATACCCAAAAGCTGTTTGGAGTCCAGTCCAGGCGTTGTCACTGCACAGGATGCAAGTCACGAGCACAAATCACAAGTACGAGGATCACAATCACACATCACACCAGCACAGGGTAAAGTGGGATACTAACAAGAATTGCGTTGTCGGCTCTTTCATCGGCACCGCGTAGTGAAACATTGGTGTCAACCAATCCTTGAAACGTTGTGTTATACCTTTTATAACCTATAACGATGGCAAATATCCGAAATCTTGTTATCCTTCAATCGTCAATAACAAATTTTAAACTGAGGACAAAATTAGGTTACTTGAAAACAAATTAGGTATGTTAAGGCAACTCTGAAATGAATAACTACAGCGATATTGCTCTAATGCGTAGTTTCAGATTAGTTCAGCGAGAGCGTACCGGATTGCTAACTGAAGGCTTACGTAGTACAATGGGAAGACTTCATTTAGGTGTCCCCAGTGCCACCTGAACGGTCGAAGACTATTGCGCTGTATGGGTTGTCAAGATTTTTAAATATATCTTAATGGTAACATTGACCTTTCCAGGGTCATTTCGGAGCATAATCAGGAGTTCTATAGTTCTTAATACAAAAAAATAGTTCCAAGTCAAAAATCACAAAATTTCAAAATTCATTGCATTGAAATTGCATAGATACTGAAGAATTATGATTAGAATGATTCACAGGTCAGTTAAACCTTTTTGGGTGTGAAACGTCCGAAGTTGGAATGACTCCACATGCATTAAATGGTCAGAAGAATCGGTCTGGAGTGGACAGGTGCCATAGAATTGCAGATCCAAATTTTGACTGATTTATTCGAGGCAGTTCAATCGTTTATTCGTCAAATGTAGAAAGAAGTTGGTAGGAAATATTCCTCATTTTTTATTTCATTTCCAGAACTGCGGTTGGTAATTATTTCTTTATGAAATACAGCTTTTTTTAAAAGGTGCTTAACATTGACTTTTACTTTGTTCTGCAGTTGTAAAATTCTCAAATTCTAAAACAACAAATACAAGAGATAGATTGTTGTGAATACGTATACATAATGTTGAAATGTATTTATAATGAAAACTGACGCGAAATAGATTTTGAAACTATCCGCCACACTCAGATTATTCACATTTTTAATTAGAATCGTGGATTGAATACTCCAGACGTCTTTAGTTAGCTTTTGAATTTAAAATCATCAATGAAGATTCCTGATGTCTTCAGGTGAAACTTGAAATCATCAATGATTTCACTCCTGGTGCCTTTACTTACAGTTTTAGAATTTGAAATCATCAATGAAGATTTCTTACGTCTTTAATTAGAGTTTTGGAATTTGACATTATCAAATGAAGACTCTTGGCGTCTTTACTTAGAGTTTTGGAATTTGAAATCTTCAATGAAGATTTATGATGTCTTTACTTAGTGTTTTGGAATTTGAAATCTTCCCTGAAGACTCTTGACGTCTTTACTTAGAGTTTCGGAATTTGTAATAATCAATGCAGACTTCTTACGTATAAACTAGTAATTTGGAATTTGAAATCATCACTGAAGACTCTTGACGTCTTTAATTAGAGTTTCGGAATTTATAGTAATCAATGCAGACTTCTGACGTCTAAATTAGTAATTTGGAATTTGAAATTATCACTACAGTCTTCTATGAAACTTCAGAACTATGAAATTTGACACGGTAAGTGCAGACTCTGCAGATCCGAGACCTGTTGTTTCCACACAATGAACTGATACCGATGGTCGGATCGAGCGGGAACCTGACGCAGATTGTCTGACGACTATTGCTATTGCTTGATGGGGTTATCGCTGCGTGCAACGTTCGATTGATTAAACACGTATCGATACCGAAGCGTGACGTAGAGCTACCTCTGGCAGCACGTCACCAGCTCTCGTCACAGACTCAGTCTTCTGCAGCAGACGGTCGTGAGCGGCCGCTGGGACACATGGTAGGTCTGCGATGTCCTCAGGATCTCTTCACCGATGCTGTTCGTGAGTGGTTCTCTTCTACCTCTTGTGTCGCTTTCTGTGGTGTCGCTCCGAGTGATATCAAGCTATTTGTTTATTTGTTGTGAAGTGAAGTGTGAAGTTAGTGGTGTTACGGTTGTTCACATTGGTGGCACGTGTTGTCTTCTGCCGCACCAAAGGCTACAGGTCAATATAAGGACAGTTTAATTTACTGATGTTTTATATTTCATTATCTTTAATTTTCTCAGGTCCCTCTCAAGGTCAACATCAATATACCGCAATATACCTCGCCATCAGGTGAGAACAGGAACCAGCACAGAATGGCTAGGTTACGAAAAAAAGTATGGCTTGTAAACAAAACAAAATATTTAAGTTGAAATTTTGATTGAGTTGCTAATACACTATACGATCCCATTACAAAAGTACGAACTTTTCTATGTGTTATTGACGATTTTCGGGTTCCAAACTGCCAATGTGAGACATCAAAAATTATTAAACATTAAAATATAGTGATCACTTTTTTTACATTTATACCAACAATTACTCAAAGTTTTAAGAGTGAAAATATCTTATATTTTATCTAGTGGGAATTCAAACACTTCTACGTACTTATTTTTGTCGTAGAAATATTAGGTAGTTTTAAAGATATGACATCCAAACACTTTTAAGGTTGTCTTGTATGGTGTACTTTTTTATAGTTTAAACGATGAAATAAATTGTTTTGTAATATTTAAGAGAAACTGAACTTTTGTGAGTTGAGTGTTAGTAATTAATTTAAAATTATATATCTCCAAAATTTCTTCTACTACCCAAAATAATGGTGTACAAATTTTTACCGCTTAACATTGTTATAATGGAGTACAAATCAAGGTCGTTTCACTACAGCTAGCTCTTAAGACCTTGAGCAGTTTTTGGAAAAATTAATCAACATTTATTACTAAATTTGTATATTTATTTTTGTTTGATCGGTTCAAAACGAAAATCGCCATTAACAAATACTAGCATTGTTAAGGGGTCCTCTAGGATGTTACCAATTTAAACAAAATTTTCTAGAAAACATCTTGTTTTATTTACAGTAAGTAGATTTTTTGTAAGAGCGTCGAATATAGGAAAAAACTAAAGAGCTCTTTTGGGTACGTACTAAACCTGTCAAATGAAACATCTTCTATAACTCTACGACTAAAAGTAAGGTCGTAAATGTATTTAAAGTTTCTGAATCACTCACTGCATATTGTAAATTACACCGATTCCTACAATAACTTCGATTTTGTACGGAAAATATTTTAGCAATGTTTTAATAGTTATAACTACCGTTTTACCTTAATCGCTAGTAAGAAAAACATCGTATTTGTAAACTTACTGAGTAAGATAAACTTTAATTTCTAATTAATGGTAAAAAATTGGAATAAAGTACGTATTCAAACAAAAGAATGGTAATGAATAATTTTGTAAAACACAAGAGATAATTATTTTTTAAACCCAAAGTAAATTTACAACGTCCCGTTTAAATACTAGATGGAAACTAATACTCAGGATAGTGTTCGTTATTATTCTAAATCCATGTAAATCAAATAACAAACAGTAATAAAATATATGAGTTAATTTATAGTTTTAAAAAATGTATAGAAACAACACACACACAAATAATCGGCAATAAAAACTTATTCAAACATATGAGAATCAAAATTGAATTAAAACTTTTATTGCTCTATGGATTACTCCCTTCTGTCCAACGGTGCAGTGTAGCGGGTACAACGGTTATCGCAAGATAACCAGATCAAGGTACGTCGAGCGTGGCTGCTGCTTGGATGGGTGACTGCGGGCGATCCTGTCCTTGCAAGCAGTCAGCCTGCCCAGCCATTCATTGGTGGTGGTTCGGAAGTCACCTTTAAGCCGTTGGTCCCCAGGTTAAGTTTTAAAGAGGGCTTCTTAGCCCTAACTTCGCCTGCTAAAATAAAACATATTTACTTACTTTACCACACATTTCAAACTCAAGCATTCCAATAGGTGTAAAAGTTTTCAGTGAGCCTTTCTTGAAATCTTTTTAACTCAAAGTTTAATTAATAAGTTACAATAATATTTCCAGACCCAAAGTGAACGATGTAATGAGTTGGATTATGTACTTAGTGTATTTAGGTGAAAAGCACCAAAAGCAAAGGCCCTTTAATGTATAAACTCACATTAAAAATATTGCTAAGAGTCACTTCACAGGCTCTTCATTGTAATCTAAAATTTTGGTTCATTTACATACATTGACAAAACTGCCCGTCTTTAGTTTATTAATAACTAGCGGGCCCGGCGCGCTTTGCTGCGCATTTCAATAATTTTTTGCAAAAGTTGCCCGCGGCTTCGCACGCAATTTCCCGTTGAAAACAGTACACTATATTCACTTATTCTTTTTCTATCACATTCTAAACATTGCTGAGATAATTGATAGTCGTTCCATCGTGAGCCTCTTGGGCGTATTATGAAGGTATGTACCATATTCCTGCCTCTATCTAGCTGTTACCCACGGCTTCGCACGCAAATCTTAAGAACCGAAGTCCTTATATTACTTAGTAAATTTTTTTTTTACTATAATAAATTTTAGATTAAATTAGTTATATCTCCGATGCCACGATTGAGCTTGCTTTGTTGTCTCGATCGAGAGAATATGTACACACGGAGTTTTGAGAACCATACTTCTGTCAAAAAAAAACAACTAAGGTTGATTTTATAACATTCTTTATATTTGTAGCCAACGTAAGATAGTAATTATGATATCTGCATTACTCTTCTGATCAAGCATGAGCATGGTTTATATTAAATAAACATTGCAGTTAAAGGTGAATTTTTACGTCAAATTTGAATTGTATTATCTGGATAGTAAAGTCTATGTTTAACAGTGATTGCAAAAACAGTTTAAACAAAATTTGTCGTTTCTCTTAAGCTTACTCTATGCTTTAAAACTATAAGTGTAATATATGTTTACAAAGAACAGCTGATTAAAAATTTGAAAAGACGTTAACATATGTTTGCTGCAATGCATTTCTTATGGGTATTTCTGTAACCAGTGGGGCGGAATCCTGAATCGGGAAAGGGATGGGCATAGCTTATAAACCTTCTCCGTGGAAAAATACATATACGTACAAATTTTCATCATGATCGGTCCAATAGTTCACGATTCCATAAAGGACAAACATACAAACATTCATTTTTATATATATAGATGTCCCGCACGAGTATAATTTGGATGGCTGTGGACATATAAGTTTAATTTTATTTATTCGTAATTCATAACATTGTTACTTTTAATACAAGGGTTAATTCAGGGGTAGTTGAAACCTGATATTTTTACCATTTTTAATGTAAAAATAATAAAAACTAATCAACAGCCAAGTATTGTTTTCTTATTAATAAATAATAAATAAATAATAAATAATATAATAATATTGCAAAAACATTTTTTTTATCAATATTTTTATCACTTTATTTTCTGTATGCCATGCATTAATCGTTTAAATCATGCTAATTGATTTAAATGTAATTAAATTTTACAATTATCTAATTAGCTGTCTGAAAGTGACTGAACTTTTGGACCGCGCGGCGTGGCACTGCCATTATTTTGGTATTTTACACTGGCATTTTATGGTTGGCCATTTAAAATATTTTTAGTTCTCATTAGTCTGGTCTTAAAAAAATAACATCGATAAATCCAATTTTCCACGAATAATTGCTGCTACAGTTACACAGACTACGGCTTTTTTTGCTTTTAATTTAATTTAGATAACAACTTTATTCACATTACAAAAGCTCAAACAGCAACTAATGATTGCAGTAAAATCACAATGACAATCAATTCCACTTGATGATTCCGAATAGACCTCTCAAACAGACAAGTTGACCTTTCCTTAATGTCACATGTAAATATTCGTTTTGCTCGGACGTCTGTTAAAATGTCGCCATTCGTTTTTACAACTATTGTTGTGTGAGTGTGTGAAACAGATCACAAAAAAGAGTTATTATGTAGGCTACATGTAACATGTTAAAGACGATGTTTTGTGTAAACTTCATTGTAACTGTTAAATACATGATTTTCCTGGAATCCAAAACAATAGAACAAATTATAAACATTTTTCTCGGTTTATATTTGGAAATCGTAGTCTTTTCAATTTTGGCACCTTTTTAAACCCTTTGATAGTTTTCAAGGATTTAATTTGTTTTACGATACGGTTGGCCTAATTGCATTTCAGTATCATGAAAACCACGTGAAAAGTAAATGAATGAATCCATTTCTTTTTAAACCAATTAAAAAAGCCTAACAAATCCAGTTCTTTGTGTTTTAAGGCGTGTTTTAACGTACTTTTTACTGGAATGACAAGGGTCACGTCTCCTTTGTTAATTTATTGGCAAATTTAAATATTTGCCGGAAGCAATATCACGTCTTCATTATATTTGTGACATAAAAATTCAAATGTATTGTTATAAATCTGCGTGATTGTAATCTATACCCTATAAATATGCTCGATATAGAAAAATGTGTACTACAATCAATTTCTTATTGCAAACTAATGCAGGTTTAATTTGTTACAAACCAGTTTTAGGTTTATAAATTGTACGTATTTAATTTTTGCAATGTCTCGAGCTGATTATTTATGCAGATAATGTAGTTTGGGGTAGGCCAAAGTTTTAAATGGGAACCCCTTGCAAGTGAAATATTATTTTAAAGGCATTACAAAAAGAAGAAGAATGGCAAAAACTAGAAGTCTCTTACGTTACTCTTTAAATTTTTTGGGCAAATTAAAGTTTGCATTGTTTTATAAAACTCCATTTAATTGTAAATATTTTGTAATGAAAAAGTAGTAAAAATTTTGAAATCTCACCTCAAATTCACTCAGATGAGATGCTCGATATGACTACCATGTACTCTTGACAAAAATAAACACTTGGATTCAAAACTTTGACTAACTACCCATTTAGGAGGGGGGGAGATTTTTATACGTAAAAAAACTCCTCAATTGGTCATATACACATCCCTCAAAATAAATCACTCCATCACTATTCATAAGAAAGTTAATAGGAGAGACACCCGGTATATATGTACCGGTGTATGGTGGAAAATTACATATGTACGTACGCAAATTCATATGTATATATATATATATATATATATATATATATATATATATATATACATGTGAATTTTCTTCGTATAGAAATATTGGTAAACTCTTTATAAATTTTCGTACGTCTCCGCGTACTACTTCAGACGTAACATTGTATAAATATTTACAAACTTGAAGTATTAAATTAACTAAAAATGAATAAGAAAAATAACTGTAATTGAATAATAAACAGTGAAAAAAACACATCACAGCTAATGTTTCATCACTTTTAAATTGACTAGAAATAAACAAGAAAAATGAACTGTTATTGAATAATAAACAGTGAAAAATACCTCGCAGCTGATGTTTCATCACATTTTGAAAAATTAAAGATTACTCACGTAAAGGAAATTTTTATGTTTATATAATAAGTTGGTGAGCAGTTTCACTTCTTTTCAAATTAAATCTATTTTTATTTTCATTAGTATGTAATGCAACATTATTGATGCTTTTAAATTTTTATCAGTTTTAAATTTTGTCCTGATTATGTTCCCTAGTTTGTACAACGAGATGCTTGTACATATGTGCATATATATACAACGCAAAAAATATATATAATAATTTTGTTTATTTTTACCTTATACATGTTCGTTGTACGTGTGTTATACAATTCACAGACATCGTATTTCCAAAAGGCCAAATTTATCACGGTAGCGGTCTTTATTACCATTTCCCGTTGTATTATTAGTGATGACTTGTACCGCAGTAGTCGCTAGCCGTAGCGCGGTCGTCCGTGTTTACGCTCTCAGATGTTTGTTTGTGACGCCCGCTATGGTACGGCCCACGGAATCGCTGAGGCTATATATACCGATCTATTCGAGACGATGTCAGGCCGGAATTAGCTCTGCGACTCGGCGCGGTGGTGGTGGTGGCAACGCCGCGCCTGTCACGCTGAAGGAATGCCTGCTGGCGAGCGGCCCGCGCCGCGACGCCCTCCCTTACATAACGCCGCCGTCACCTCCGCTATTTTCGGCAAATTTGTAACTTTTTTAATTAGCAGCACACTCAGTCAGCTGGGGCTATTTGTGACCGGAGCGGCGCAATTGCGACCGCACCACGTCGTCGAGTGACAGTGTTCACGAACACTGGTATTAAACATGCAGACCATTTGCGACCCATTAGTAAGTATAAAACAGAACAGACGCTTTCGAAACGTATTCGACTTAACGTCTTATAAAATCACTACAACGTTTTTATACTATGCGTAATTTCGGTTGAAATGTTCAAAGATCGAGTTAAGATTTTAAACAGTATTTCTAAAAGGGGTTTGCGTGAATTTTTGTGTCCGTGCACAATTTTATCAGTCTAAAAGTAAAAAAAGTAAGTGTGTCGATTGTTACTGAAGATAAATGTATCAACAGAGGTGAATCACTTAAAATGTATTAAATTTTTAGACTATTTAAAATGTTTTCTTAGTAGGGGTGATTTTTTAGATTTACCAGCGAAAATACTTAGAGTGTTATCGCAAGTGATGTACCTTATAAGGGTGGCGGGCGCCGCGGCGCGGTCGATACTACGTCACTGTGACGTCACAGTGACGTGCCGCTGGAGGGGGAGGGGGGCCCGGCGCGCGCCTATTGGCTGCAGCGCGACTTCCAAATATGGGACAGACGCTTCATTCATAAAGTTGTGTAGACTCGCCGCGCGCCCAGTAGGAGACTGGTAGTGGTCGCGAGTGTAGTGCGTGTGTGCGCGGGACAGTCGTCCCTGACTTCGAGCTCACAATCCTCTGTCTTGTCCTCAGGCGCGCCCAGCCCGCCAGATCCTACGGCGACCATGATCATGGACGGCCTAGAGACACTCGCTCCCCACAGCTCTCACAGCTTCTTACTGACGGAGACCGCCGCCGCCGCGGCCCACCACTTCAACGTCCTCAGCTTCGACACCTGTCTGTACCCGCGGGGGCTGGTCACAGGTGGAGACCCCGGCGGCAGTCCCACCCCCGCCTCGGGCCCCGCCACAGACCTCTCCGAGGCCCAGGACCCCGAGCCCCCGCCCGGAGACCTCAACACCCCCGTCACCACCTCTGGCGACGGCCCCTCCTTCTTCGGCCCGTCGACCGTCGTCGAACCCCCTCCCATTACAGGTCAGTCAACCCTCTGACAGTGCAATATGGATTACATTAGTGTACGTTGCATTAATCAGAAAGCAAACAAACCATAAAGAACGTAAAGCAAACTTAACTTATGTTCTCTGATGAAATCAGTATATTTATTCGACACGAATCAGTAAAATAATAGTCCTACCTTACAACCTTTTGAAAATTAATAAAACAATTTCATCCCTTCCGAAACGGAAATGTAAATCTCATCAAACTACAATTCTTGGCCGAGATTCAAATCCCACCAGAAACGGTAATTAAATAGAATTGATTTGTCCGTTTCCTTCAACTGTTATAGCCTCCATTCATGATGGTCAGGTTCAATGAGGGTGGGTGGGGTGGTGCTGTCAGGGTGACATGCGCATTTCGCGCGCCCTCGCCGGCAGACCAAATGTCATTCCCATAGCAACCCTTATGACAATCAATAGCCTGTTGCTCAGTCTACTAAGTAAAGTTATACTGCGATAGGCCTATGGTTTGCCTAACGGATTCGGTTGTCGCCATGGATAAGTTAATAGGTGGTCGGTATCAGATCTTTGGAATTATGCACAGCTGACTTGCATAATTCGAACTCTATGTCTTTAAAAATTGGCTTTGGATGTTTACACTCTTTCTGGACTCCTTGTCTCTTAGGTTCGCAAAGGCTCGGAGTATTACTTCGATTACTTCGCCTTATCTCCGCTCCTATCTTCTAAACTCTGAGCATTGTCTACTTCTCTTATTGTGAAGTAATAACTGTAATTAATCACGGTATTATTTCAACCTGCGATCGGGTTTTGTTGTATTTCGAGACAATAGGATACGCGTTTGGACGATGTTTTAGAAGCATGACACGGTCTAGACTTCCATCGACTTCTCGAAAACATTTATTCTGTTTGAACTAAGCTGGTGCATGAGCAGTTTGATTGAAATATGCATGAAACATTTATCCCCGATCTACTTCATGTTGATGTGAAAGCATGTAATGTTGAATATAGTTTAGATTTTTACGCGAAATTTCAAGACTGTTAGTTTCGATTACAAGTACAATTTTACATAAACTTCAATTTATTTTCCTATTGGTACACGATAATGAATAATTATTCCGTAAAAAAACCTCGGTATCGGTAAATTTATTTAATATTATGTTTAAAAATAAAATTAATTAACTACACACTAAATTTGTACATTAAATTGTGCTTTAAATTTATTTATTATACATAACTACGCACATGCATTGCTAAACATTTTATTAAAATTTCAAAAAATTTTTTCTGTGTTCGAAAACATAACGGTTTAGTATTTTATCCACATTTTACATATTTAAGATTAAATTAAAGTCTGTAACATTAATAGTGTGTTGAATTATGACCTATCACAAATTTTGTTCTAAAAAGATATAAGTTAATTCGTGAAAAAGTCACTGAATAATATTTTTTCAAAGTTAGATCTTTATTGCACAACTTTCTTCCTAATTTTATTTCAAATATGTGTTATTAATTTGAAATGTTACATAAAATTCTCATTTATTTTGTAAAAATAACCAGTTAGATACTTTCTAAAAATATTTATATTGTAAATGATTAAAATTTATATAAATTTCTTCTATTATAAATAAATAGGCCTATCAATTTCTTAATAATACTACAAAATATTTAGAAGTAACATTCTGAAATGTCGCTTCAATTAAATAGTATATATGTACTTCCATAATTTGTTATTTAAAAAATATTTACTTTAAAAAATTATGATAGAGCTTGAATTGTAAGGTTTTCTGTCCTTTTGGGTTCGCATTTAAAACGATGGAAGTGTCTATTTTTTTTCTTTAATTATTTCACCTAAGTTAAAATTTAAAAAGTCCCCATTTTTACTGGTATGGATATTTATTTTGTTACAAACATGTTTTTATAAAAAAAATGTTGATATCGTTTGTAAAACACATATGGCGATTATGTTCGTAAATTTTGAACTTAGTAAACCAACTTCTAAGTATCACCTTCTTGAAAATACTGTTTATCTAAAAGTCTTGCAAGTAATAAAGTTAGTACTCTCCTATTTATGTTTGAAACCCGTTTAAAAATCTAAAATATTGCTCAATACTGCTAAAACACTGATTTAATTTAAAGATACGCATACTGAAGAGCTATTATGAATTTTGAGCAGCTTAAGAAGGATAGTATTTTTGTAGAATTTGACATTTAAATTAAAGTTCTTTTATGAATGAAACAGTGCACGAAACCATGAATGAAAGACATGGTAGGATCATGAATGGAAGGTACCACCCCACCCTCCACCCCACCACACCCTCTGACCTTTACCCTACTGCACTCTGGTGCAGTGTCACGCCCCCATAGATGCATGTGCAATCTGATAGCAAGGTCACCTGTAGATCTGTCCATAAGCACTTTTGCTTTCAAAAATGAAAATGACCTTAAATGATTTTCTACTAACATGTAGTAAACATGAACTTTTGACAGAATTATTATCGTGATCCGAGCAAGTGTAAATTAAATGTGTTTGACATTATTTTCTTTGTATTTAGTTTGTTATGGTTCTATATAATTTACGCTTGCAAATATTTTTGATCTATATTTATTCAGAATATCGTAAAATAGTTTTACTAACGTTTTCTTACATTGTAAATATGTTAACACAACAGATGATACTACTGATCATAGTTGAGCCCGCAAAATAAAATTTTAGTGGACGGAAGATCGAATTTTTATAATTAATTAATTAAAAGAAATGTGTTATTTTCACAAATACAATTAGGTGGCGAAATATGATTTATTGTACAGCATAACACAATAGTAAAATTTGGGATTTTTAAAGATATTCGTAGTTATTTATATCCAAAATGTTGAAGCCAAATTAAAACAAATTATTGGGTACATTATTTTAGAATTATTTCAAAATTAGTTTTCATTTCATTTTTAGTTAGCCAATTCTTTTATTAAGTTGACTTTTACTAAAATACATTATGAAAAACAGCGGTAACTAAAATTTATAATGAGTAAGTTGAAATTATAAAATAATTTTGTTTTAAAATTTTTATTTTTTGATTAAACAGATAAGTGGTCGAGCTCAAATCGACCTCCCACGATAGACAACCTACACATCCTGGTGGAGGCATTCTGTTCTACCAATAATTGTAAACACATTATACTACTTCTCCTTACATTAATGTTTATTATTTTATCGTTATTAAGGCATTCTGAGATAAAGCAAATTTGACTTTTTCATTATTTAATAAGATAAAAACACTAAATAGTGTACCTAAAAAAACAAGAAAATAAGAAATACATTCATAGTTGCTTTATCACTAATATTTTCTTATATTGTAAACATTCTTTTTAGTATTTAATATTTTTACAATTACACTATTTATATATCTCGAGGAGGATTCACACTTTACAGTGTTGAATTTTATCGTACAAAATATTCAATCTTTCCGTATAGTGTTTATTATTTAATATAAAACATAGTTTAGCTTGTAACCCCAACAATAAGTACTGTTGGTGTATTGGTGTTGGAATATTCAACACAGTGTATTTTAAAAATATTTAGTTTTCGAGTGGTTTTAGTTCCTTTCTATATTAAATTTCATTTTTAAAGCGATAATGCGATTATACATTTTGTTTAGGCAATTAAAACAACAAAATTATATACTAATTCTAACGAAAAAACACTCACAGAGCATTTTGCGTTGAAAATGAGCCTAAAAATAATATGAAACCATTAAACTTCCATTGACTAATTGTTCTATCAATTTGATATTAGATAATAATATTGTATATAATATAATAAATTGTATATACTGTTATTATAGTATATACAATTTCAATAAAATTTAATCACAGTAATAATAATTACGGAACAATGTAACTCTTATAAAAATAAATCCTTTTCAACATTTCTGTTTTCTATCTGTTATGCCGTATTCAGATACGATTAGATTTGTATATTAAGCAATATGCATTAGCCTACCGAGTTTTTTTTACAATTCTTTATACAATGTTTTTATTTATTTATTTTTATTTTTTGTTATTTGAGACAACAACTTTCCGCAACAAGTTGTTGGAAACGTTTTTAAAGGTGTCACAATTTCTAGTCCTTTACCAAAAGTGTCAGTGTTGTGCCTAATTACGTAAACTAGAGAAGGAACTGCGCGGTCGCGACGCCTAGAAGTTTTTATCAGCTTCAGGACAGGTATGACCTCGTGCTGTCATTGATAACAACTGGAGATAAGAAAGAGAACAAATTTTACGACTTCGTTTTTCCAACCAGTTTGATAACCCGATTCTATTTATTCAAGACATTTGAATACAAACTAACATGCAATTCCGAGAAATCCTGCATAAAATATGCAGCTAGTAAAATAACTGATACTTTTATAACCTCGTTTCTACTCTCTTAGCATCTTTCATTGTTTGCTTTTTGATTAATGGGTGTGTTTGTATTAACTGGTGACACAAAGTTGAGGTTGAAAATATTGTAAATAAGTTACGATCATAGGGGTTCTACTTCCTAAAAAAATATGTGAGTGCACAAATATTATTTACGTAATGTGTTAGCCTAGTCCTGAGTTTTACAATTGTACCAGAATGCTTTTAATTGTTTCAGATGTTATCTTGGAATTTGTTTGAATAGCATGTTTACGTAAATAATTCTTAAATACTTTATTAGTTGTAAAATGGATGCCAGATTATTCTACACTGTAGAGCACAAATAGATTTCTTATTATAAGTAAAATTATAGGATAAAGATTTTATTGGTGTATTTAAAAGAAAATTCCATTTAACTGCGAAAGCGATTTTCCCTACCTTGTATGATAATAAAATAAAACAGTATCGCTCAAATAGATTAAATTCAATTGGAATTACAATCTTTGATAGATTATTAATAAATCTGTTACTTATAAATACTATAATCTGCAGTAAAAATTAATAATAATACATCTAGCAAAATAATGGTTTTATAATAATACAGGCCAAAACCAATTAAGGAACGGTTTCAATGCTTATACATTTTTCTGAAAATCGATAGTTTAATATTTTTTTATAAAAAATAAATAAAATAATATAATTTATTAATGAAAGGAAATAACATATCAAACCAAATATCAAAGATAACTAAGAAATAAATAAAAAAGAAACGAATCAAACAGTCTAAAGTCCGGTCAAGAGTTGGAAGTGTTGATGGTCCAAGAAAACGCAAACTAGGCGTAGCTTGTATTCAAATTGAGAGCAACGGCCCGAACACACCCACAAGTTTTATGTTGCTGCGAGTGTAATGCGAACCGAGGAATTAGCATTGGCATCGCTCCGCCCCGACTAACTAGACACTTCGATCTCCCGCCTTTGTCAGGACATTGTGTTGTGTATCGTCACTGATGTGTCGTGTCTGTCTGTGCAGGGAGTTTGGACCCCGAAGAGCTCTCCGAGCCCAGCAGCCCTACCAAAGGGGAAGACAGTTCCTTGAACCTCCAGCCAAAGCTAGAGAGCCTCTCGAGCCCCGTGTTAGAAGAAGAGGAGGCGAGCAGTGCCAGCAGCATCAGCATGTTCCCCACGGCGGGCAACCCACCCCACGGTTCCACCTCGGGCGGCAAGATCAGCTACAGGGGAGTGTTCACCACCTCGGCCTCCAGCCCCGTCCAGGGCAATTCCGGCCTGGCCCACTCCCCCACCACGGGATCCTCCAACATCAACCACTGGCTACTGCCCAGCCCGGACAAGAACCTGTTCCCCCCGATCTTCGGACTCCTCCAGCAGCAGCAGCCCCAGTCCTCCCCTCACCAGCAGTACCCCTCGGCCTCAGGGAGCCCGGCTTCCGCACCCCACTATGACGACCGGTCCCAGCAGCCCCACGTCGAGTTTCTCGGACTGAGCATAGAGTGTGGTGGCAACCTCTCGCTCAAGCAGCCGCCCTCCTACCCCAGCTGCGGAAGCGACCAGGATCTCATGTACTCGAGGGTCAGCCAGCCGTTGATGCAAGGATCACCCTCCGGCAAGTACCAGTGGCTGGACTCCCCCGACTACGGTGGCGCCTCGTCGATCGTCGTGCCGGGACCCTCCGGACTCGTGCCCAAGCAAGAGCCCGCGTACAGCGGTGTGGCGTGTAGTGCGGTCGGCGACGTGCAATCCCCCGGTGGACAGAACTATGCCGTGCAACTCGCCGAGTACAACCCCTCGACGAGTAAAGGACACGAAATCCTGTCGCAGGTTTACCAACAGTCTCCCATACCTCTGAAACTGGTCCCGGTGAAGCCCAGGAAGTACCCGAACAGACCGAGCAAGACGCCCGTGCACGAGCGCCCCTACGCCTGCCCCGTGGAGAACTGCGACAGGAGGTTCTCGCGGTCCGACGAGCTGACCAGACACATCAGGATCCACACGGGGCAGAAACCTTTCCAGTGCAGGATCTGCATGAGGTCCTTCTCCAGGTCGGACCATTTGACGACGCACATACGCACCCACACGGGGGAAAAGCCGTTCTCGTGCGACGTCTGCGGGAGGAAGTTCGCCAGGAGTGACGAGAAGAAGAGGCACGCCAAGGTACACCTGAAGCAGCGCAGTAAGAAAGACCAGAAGATGGGAGGGATGATGCAGCAGGGCGGCTCACAACACCCGCACCACCTCCACCACCACCCCCACCTGCAACACACGGTGACGTCAGAAGACAGCCTAAACGTGCCCGTGGTGACCACTTCTCTGTGAGCGGACTGCCCCGGCACGGCCGTGTCCGTTGTGATCTTGTCGTGCTAGCGCGAGAGCGCCGGCCACCACTCTGTGATCAGTCTCGCCGGGCGAAGGAAGGAAGATCGTCCCCGTCTCGTCTGTCTACCGCACACGTGCTGAGGCCTTTATCGTGTCGAGATCGCTTTACTCCGCCGAGGCCCTAACGTTTAGTAACAAATCGCTTTAATTAATGTTAAGGGGTCTAGAGAAGGTAGCGCGATGTCGTGTCGACGTCTAGTACCGAGTACATTCCGTAACTTAAGATAAATGTAAGACTTTTAAGTTATTTTTATACTACTAATAAATATTTATCGGATACTGTTGTAAATCGATTATTTATTGTACGTTGGATCTAAGCAAATTCTCTTGTTGTTGCGGTGTTTTACCATTGTTGTCGAGCGAAGAGCACTTAAGGCTGCTAGAGGTACGGACGGATTCTGGCCAGTCACTTGAAATCCGAAATCAGGTGGTCGTCGACATTCCTGGACCTCGCGGGTCCCGCCTTATCCTGATCTCCCGTCTTCCTCTAGTCCCGGTGCGTGCCATAGTCCACCTGTCCACCCTCGCCAGCCTTTGCCGCTCGGGTGGGAGTCAACCACTATAAAAAGAATCGTACAAAGTATTATAGGCCTAAGTACACACAATCGTACTAATATTAATTAAATTAAGTGTAAAGTCTGTACATAGAATGTATCTTCTTTATTCCAAATTCTGTTGACTTTGTAAAAGATGTAGATATTTAACTGGTTACTAATTCTAATTGACTAATTATTATTAATATTACGATTATTGTTGAACAGCACCAGCTGTCTAAAGAGTGACTCTTATTTGTCGTTTTTTACTTTCCTCCCGATACTGCACATGTTTTGTGTTCCTAGAATTGTCAATGTTAAGAGGTCACAGGCCTGCTCAGCCCCACGGGGTCCTCGTTGTTGAGTGTTTCAAACTCCTCTCTACTGTATTTGTATATATTTATACTTCACCCATACTATATAGCTGTGACTGAACTGTTGTGTGGCTGTATTATTGTTTGTTGAATCCAGACGATATCAAATTAACACAGAACAAAGACAAATTTTTAATAAAAGTGTACAAATTATACCGTAGTTCTCATTTTGCCTTTCCCTCATTCTATAATTATCACTAATGAAAACCATGTACTTTAAATAATACAAAATTAGATAAACAAATAATTCCATGTAAAAAGTATCAACATCTTTGTCTAACCATATTGAATACTTGCTAACAGATTAAAATCTCGAAATATTCCAGTTAGTGAGATATTTTAGAGTTAAACATTGTTGACTGTTTGGCCTTATAGTCTGAGAGCCGAGAGCTAATTTGGATTGTATAAACACACGACCTAGTTTTCTTCAAACCGATAGAGGACTTTTATGAAGAATTAAATCGATAGTCAGGCATGCTAGTGTTGGTAGAGGTCAAAATAGAAGTGTTGAATTGTTTTAAATATAAATTTTGCTCAGATTATATAGTAAATATTTTATCTGGTTTTAAAACTTACATGTTCTACGATAGGTTTTGAGCATGTCAACCTGGAGAAATATTATCATAGGAATAATTATAATTTCATAACCTAACTGATCTGTAGTATTCACAGTGCCTCTCTTGGCCAATGGCGCAGTGTAGCGGATACAACGGTTATCGCAAGATAACCGGATCAAGCAATGTCGAACGTGGCTGCTGCTTGGATGGGTGACTGCTGAGCGATCCTGTCCTTGCAAGCAGCCCGCCTGCCCGGCCGTTGGTGGTGGTTCGAAAGTCACTGAAGCCATTGGTCCCCAGGTTAAGTGTTAGAGAGGGCTTCTTAGTCCTAACTTCGCCTAGTAAAATAAAATATTTTTAACCGCCCGCAATAAATTTTAAAATTTAATATATAATCATACAATTAATATTTATGTACGATATAAGTAAATTGACATACGTACTCAACTCAAATTTTAAAAATGGATCTCAACGAAAACATGGCAAGGCGGAGCCTCTAATAATTTTGATCAATAAATGAAATGAAATGGAATGAAACCTTGTTTATGTAACATTTATGTATGCTAAAGTTCAGCATAACATAGTAGTAGTAGTATTTTGTTCTTTTTGTCTTCCTTTAAAACTTTAGTGTGATAAATTGTACTGGATAATTGCTCATACAATCCTGGATTCGTTAAAATTCAGCCATGTTTGGGATAGGTTAAAGGGTAGTTCTGTGCCTATTATCAAATCGTCTTTTTTTACTTTTGCTCTGGGGAAGAAATGGAATTTAAAAGGTAAAATCAAGCATTCAAAGTTGATAACAGAGTGTAGTTTATAACAGAGCATAAATAAATATTAGGGCTATTCTTCCTGCCTTTGGAATTATTCAGTTATGGTGATCGGTGAATATGATAAGGCATGTTCACGTGCCGCTTGTCTCAAGGTCACAATGGACCTTTATCAGTGACTTTTGTCCGACCCTGTTATACCATCAAACTGGTGTCTGTACAAACTTGTACTTTTATAATATTCCACAGGTTTGGCGTGCAAAAACTACCGCACCGCCGAAGCAGGAATCAGGTATGTTGGAAAGAAATAACTACTACACAATAGCGATGAACTTTAGAATTTTAAACTGGTGAAAAAAGAAAATTGAGAATTAAATTTAAGCTATGGGACGATGTGTTCTTTATTTACATCCTTAAGAGCATCTGACCACCTGATATGGTACAAATACAAGAAATGAAAAATCTTTTATTTGCGTAGAAAAGTTAAGGTCACAAGGTCTTCCTTCTTTTCCACGTAGTCTACGTAAATAAACAGAACATCAAAGCTAAGAAATTAAATATCTCTAAGTTAAAAAATTAAATAAATAACATATATTAATCCGAAACAGCCCAGTGTAAGCCATACCGTATGGACTCAGGAACATGTAGATTACTTGCACAGCGAGTTCTTTTCTCACTTCATTATCTGGACTGATATGGGTTAAAAGGTATGGAGAAAATTATTAAATATTTATAATGTGCGTGAAATAATTATATATATATATATATATATGATAACATTTCATATTGTAGCAGGGGTCCTACAAGGCACTGCTTTAAAACCACTTCATCGTTTTCTTCATCTTTTCCAGGACTTTTAATCGGCATAGAATTGTCAAAATGAAGAGTACGAGGACACTGTTTCATTCTCACAAGTACCCAATAGAGGTCATTTTCAGCGCAGAAGATGATCTCTTTAGTTAATAATTCTTGTAGAGATGTTAAATAAACATGCATATAGGGTGTTCACAAAAGGATGTCACAAACTTTTGTGGCTGACAGAACTCATCAAAATGTCATATAAACTCGAGAAATTTTTATTTTAGCCACTAACATATATTGCTATGAAATATTTATTATTAATTTTAAATTAATTCTTATAATAACATGCCTATTCATCAGCGAACACCCTACAAACGTCAACCTACATAGACTATAAGGGTGGACTAAAAAAGTAGGTTACACCTCCGGAATAAGTAAACAAGGTAAGTTAAATTCTCAGTAATGTAAGTTAGTATTATTATACTTATGTGACATACATAATGAAAACCAATGCAAATGAAATTTTAATAACAAAGTGCCTACTCTATTAGTGGCTACCCTGATGTATCCCTTAAGAACATTTGTAAGCCATAATCTCAGTCTATTTACTATCCGTGATTTTATAAGTTGGTAGATGTCTCATTTTAATGATCTCTTTATTCAGTAATATCAGTTTTAATTTTCCCAATATTGGATCAAATTAGTTTGCACCTCTATGTCTTCCAACTAAATTTATTCGTAGCAGGTCTGTAAGCTGAGTTCCTAGGGACGCTACTATTCTAGCTTTTCGTGATTCGGAAGCGCCACAGAACAAGCGGTCACATTGAACGAAAAAACTCAACGACATAAATAATTTTACAGATTTCAACCCTTTTAAAGTCGAGAGTATAGAAAAAATTCGCTCCCGATTATTGGTTATTTGACCAACAGATCCCGAACACCCAGCAGGGATCACTTCTGGCTGGTTTATACCTTCCAGTTGAACCCACCACTGGGCACAGCAAAAACCGATGTGCCACTTCAATCTGGGCAACCTTATGGATGTCCAGTAGCGGCACATCACTAACCGCAAATGTTGAGATTCTGGGATTCATGGGCAATTCTATAGGTCTAGCCTACTGTGGAGAATGGCTGTTGGAGTTGGTGGGGTTTGTTCTCTTACCTCAGAGGCTCTTGTTAACCTCAACAAGGGTGTGCCACCTCCTGCCTACTTTGACTGGAGAGGCTGGTTCACAGCTGGCCTCCCTTCTTCCGGGATGACTTTGAGATGTAGTGCCCTAATTCTTCCTCATGGATCCCGATAGGAGACGGTCCCTACTCCCTAACCTTACCCATCCTGAATATCCTATCACTCCGGAAGCAGCGCAAAGGTCCTTA
The DNA here is from genome assembly GCF_021130785.1 of Homalodisca vitripennis. Taxonomy (NCBI): domain Eukaryota; kingdom Metazoa; phylum Arthropoda; class Insecta; order Hemiptera; family Cicadellidae; genus Homalodisca; species Homalodisca vitripennis. The sequence goes on from NC_060207.1 coordinate 226,930,642, forward strand.
CAGTGCAATTTATAAGCTTCTTGTCCTAAGAGAACAAAAGGAAAAAGAAAAAAATGGGCTGGGATGCCCATTAGTTATACGTATGAATATCGTATAGAAATTTATGGCAAAATACGGACATGAACATTTTAATATTAATATTGCTATATTGATTAAATAGTAAATTAGTATCCACGTATTTTTACTGAGGAAAACAACTTATGCGGGAACTTCCACGCAGAGTTCTAGATTTTGATCATTTTATTAATTGATATTAGCTGGATAAACAATTCAGCTGCTATATATGAGCTTGGAAGTTGTCAATATGGCGGTCTTAAGCTTACCACATTGAAAAAGTATTATTAATTTTAATAATAACTGACAACCTGAAGATCAAATAATGTCAATTTCCATTTTAGGTCAATAAAAACCCATATACTGCTGAAAATATAATGAAAAACTTGATTACTATCTATATTATTAAGATAATTTCTTTATGCTTAATATATGATCAAACAATCCAATAAATGAAAATTTTTCATTTATTGGACTGTTTGATCATATATTAAACATTTAGTTTCCTATAAGAAGAAGCTGGTAACATGTAATTTCTGTATTGTTTTATTGAGGTATCAGTTATCTAAAACTATTATGTTATAAACATATTTAATATCAAAAAATGCTCTTACACTCTAGATGTTCCTTTTGTGAACTTGAAATATATCCGACTAGAAGGCTCTACCCCAAAGCCTTCCAGAGTTCCAATGCAACCTTATGAGTAGTTTTGTTTGGTTTAAAACAGCTAATTTCTAAAACAAGTATTGTTCAGGCAATGAGTTATTCTAAATCCACTATTAACCGTAATATCAGTATCAGCTGGTAAATTTAATCTTATTTATCCTAACTATATTATAAACTCGAAAGTGTCTCTGTTTGTTTTGGAATAAACTATTCAACAAATTGTACTGAAACTTTACATGGACATTCTTACGGTTCCTGGTATGAATATAGGTCTATTCCAATTTCGAAAATTCCTCCGGGCTATGCCCCACTGGTCTTTAAGATAGAAAAAATCCAATTTTGGTCTCTACAGTAGCGAAATATTAATTGAAAGAGCATGTCAAACTTAATAAGCTGCTCTGTGTAAACATTTTTTGTGACAGCACAACCGTATGTTAAATCAATTGATCCTCTATTTTCAATTTGCTTACATTTATAGTGTGTAAATCCTCGAAGGAGGACCGTTAAGGAGTTTTCACGCCGTTTTAGATTTTATCGATTACGTATGTACTCATCTAGGAAATTTCCTAATAAATAACGTAGTCTGTATTTGACTCCAAAAACTGACTTTGAAGCAGTCGGCAAGAGCTCTGCTTGATGAAAGTTCGCAGAACTGTGCTTTGAACTAATTTAGCAATTCCAGCTCTAAATGTTCTAACATATTAAATTAAATTAAATTATATTGTTTAGTGTATAAAGAAACGTAAATAGTGTCGTTGTTAAAAGTGTACTTTTAACTGTACGTGTTAAAGAAATTATTAGATATATAAGACAGAGTTACTATCTAACATTTGCTATAAATTTAAAGACTGTTATAAAACCCATCTTAGTTGCCTTTTGACAGAAGTGGGCTTCCCTGATATGTGCTATATATTATTGATCAGGAATCAAGGCAAAATCAACTATGGAACAAAATATACCAATGCCGGAATAAATTACAACGGACATATATATACCACCACCACCACGCCTTTACCATACTTTCTTATTCGTGGCAAGAAGGCAAAACTCAACATTGGCGTCGTAAATATAATTCACTCGAACCACCAGTGGTCATACACGTGCAAATGTCTACGAAACTGCGTGCGAAGTCGCGGGTAACTGCTAGTTGTATTATATTTATAATTTAAATATTAACATCTGCTATTCATACACACGCTGGTACTCCTTAATGAAACAACTCACTTCATCGAATGGTTTTATTATATTAACTACATGATTCGTCCATTATGTAAAAGTAAATATACAGAGTGTCCCGTAACTCTCTGGATAAAGGTATACCGCGTTATTACCAATTAAAAACATATTTCACTTCATGAACATGGATCTCCGATGCATAGTTTCCCATCTGTCTGTTTCTCAGTTTTTTTATATAAAATTAATATTTTAAAAACTAATAACTTAAATATACCACATTTGGCTCTAATATTTATAATAACTGGTTCAGTGCAGATTTATTGTGACAAGACATGGCCCACATTGTAGTTCTCAGCGAATAGCCAACAATACAAAAACTGAATAAATGTCACAATAAATCTGTTCTAAATCAGCTATTTACAATTCGATTTAAATAACTTTATTGCCATTAGATTTGTGATAAAATACTTGAGAAAAAATTTGTGTTTTTAAGATATGTTAAGTTTTAATGGTCGCCATTTTGAAAATACTATTAAAACACACATATAGATAGCAATAACGTGGTATACCTTTGTCCAAAGAGTTACGCGACACTCTGTATAATAAAAGTAAATAGATTAAATTACAATAACGTATTTTATTTAAAAAACGCGATTTATTAGGCAAACTACATGCTAGTAAATGTTTGCAGTTTTTAGACTTACGCCGTCATAAAAACTTACATTTTTAAAAACACCACAATTTGAGGCATCTACAGGTTTATCTTTTCTAGGTCACACCACGTCAAACTGCTGCTTACACAATTAATTACGCTCTTTAAATATTTCGGCTACGCTTTGGAGCTAACTTTAGCCAAAGCCAAAACTTAAATCTGTTAACGTCTGACTTCAAGTTAGATGTTAGTTATACACAAGTTGTTTTCCAAATGTTTTTCATACACGCACCGACACAAAATATTAAAATTTTAATATTTCATAATTTATTGAGGCCTATATGATTTTATTATCTGAATTTAAAACATATACGTAATTATTTAACTACTAAATCTTAAGTTGTTGACTAGCAACACCCACGCCCTCTTGCTTGCAAACCTCTACACGTTTTCCTTGTTAAGTTATTTACGTCAGGGCTGGTAAAGATCTTACTCTGAAGTATCAAGCACATCTAAAAAGTTGATATTAGGGTAACAAGTTAATTTCAGTTGCTCAGGTTAACATTTGTTTGAATTTAGGTGCCCTTAAACGTCACTTCTAGAATATATTTCAATAATTTAAAAAAATAAAACTGTCAGTAAGAAATCTGGGATAAATAATGGCCAACAAATCTTTAATGGATATTAATTTTCTAGAGATTTAGATTTTGAACATCTCATTAGAATATAATATGTATTACAGGATTAGTGTTTTATTATTAACATCAATTATTTTTAGTATTATAAGTACTATATAATATAGTTAGTAAAATAAGTACCTAATAACTTTAAAAATGACCTGGCTACATGAGCAGTCTAATTCTTATCTAATTCTTTTATACAATTTATCTTGGTTTCAATGATTTAACACAACAGAAATAAAAGCCTCATCCTTAAAAAGTTATTACGTGACCTTAACGTTAAGTTTGGAGAAATGTCCCTTCTCTTTGAAATACACCATACTTCGAAGCAGTTTTCTACACTCAGGTAGTATACACAACAATGTATAGGTTATTTTGTATTATAATAATATCAATATAGGCATCGCATTTTATGTTTTAGATACTTATTTTATCATCAATCGTTCGCATAAGTATTCTTTCGATGACTTGTTCACGTTTTAGAAAGTGTACGTAATACATTAAATTATTACATTATTGTATTGAATTTAATTATTTTCCTGCTATACAATAACTCTTTGTTACACCAATTCATTAAAACTACAACAGCCTGTAAATATTCTGATCCCGAGTACTTCTGATTGCATATCGCAATTTTTCCCACACTAGTTTGGAACACTCTGCAAGCTGTGGTTGAGTAGTGGTCTAATTCTAGCTGTTCCGGCCGCAAGCAGCGAGTTGTACGCTGATAAGTCGTTTATAATTCTTGAGCAATACCATCCAGCAGGGGTCCTACAAGGTACTGCTTTAAAACCACTTCATCGTTTTCTTCATCATTTCCAGGACTTTTAATCGGCATAGAATTGTCAAAATGAAGAGTACGAGGACACTGTTTCATTCTCACAAGTACCCAAAAGAGGTCATTTTCAACGCAGAAGATAGAGCCTAAGGACTTTATGGTTATATAGAAAAATACATTAGGTACCAATGATCAATTTCCGAGTTTTTGCAGACTTTGAAAAGTCCATATTAAAGTGTTTAAGTAGAATATCAGTAGTTTAAGTGAGTATCAGAAGCTAAGTCAAAGAATACAAGTGTTAAATCAGAAAATTTTAGAAATAACTCTTTGTTTGTATATAACAATGGATATGAAATGTTTAGTCAATAAGTCTAGGAACTTTTATTTTCCTTTTGTAAATACCAATCGTTCGAGATAATCAATCCTATATGAAGTTTATATGGTATAAAGATTAGAATGAAAAATCGGATCAAAGCATATTGAATTTGGATATTACTAATAGCCTATGTTCCTTGATAATGTTGAGTTTAGCTCCAGTTCACCTTCCTCTTACGTGCAGCGTCTGAAAGTCTGATGCTGTCGCAAACTTGACTCCTGACATCTGGAGTCATTTCGTCTGAAGGGGTCCAAAAACAGTCGGCGACGACGAAGCTCATAACGAAACCCCCCGCATCGTTTCGACATAAGAGACATCCAGCCTACAAAAAGTAGTGCAATCGAGGTGAAGAGGTATTGTCATTGTCTCATCAAGTACACAACTGAGTGCACTAAGATGTGTTGACTGACACGATCCAAAAGCACGGTGGAGCAACCGAGTTTTCTATACATAACACCCATTATGTGTAATATGTTATATTATTACTAAGTTTGATCAAGAAATTTATCAACATTTTCAACATCAACATTTGATAACATCGCGTTTGCGACTAACAATTTAGCAACACTCTAAGGCATCGCGTTTTCGACTCTAACAATTTAGCAGCACTCTAATGCATCTCGTTTGCGACTCCTATAATTTAGCAGGCACTCTCATGTTTGAGCTCGCGTTTGAGACTCTACAAATTTAGCAGCACTCTAATGCATCTCGTTTGAGACTCTAACAATTTAGCAGCAGTCTAATGCATCGCGTTTGCGACTCCTACAATTTAGCAGCAATCTGATGCATCGCGTTTGCGACTCTAACAATTTAGCAGCACTCTGATGCATCGCGTTTGCAACTCTAACAATTTAGCAGCACTCTGATGCATCACGTTTGCGACTCTAACAATTTAGCAACACTCTAATGCATCACGTTTGCGACTCCTACAATTTAGCAGCAGTCTAATGCATCGCGTTTGCGACTCCTACAATTTGGCAGCACTCTGATGCATCGCGTTTGCGACTCTAACAATTTAGCAGCACTCTGATGCATCGCGTTTGCGACTCTAACAATTTAGCAGCACTCTAATGCATCGCGTTTGAGACTCTAACAATTTAGGAGCACTCTAATGCATCGCGTTTGCGACTCCTACAATTTAGCAGCGCTCTGATGCATCGCGTTTGCGACTCTAACAATTTAGGAGCACTCTAATGCATTACATCTGCGTCTCGTACCCCTTGTAGGGTTTTAAAGATTATATAAAGGGAAAATGAAACGAAGAGCCAAGAAATTCTAGTAGCTGTGAGATTCCCCTACAAGGCAACTTGGGTTAATACGGCGATTTGACAGGCAGTTCTGTTAATAACCCTTGTCTCAGGAGAGAAACTAGTTATCCGTATTTTAATATTTAGGGATTACACAGAAGTGAGATAAATGGTGCATTAGCTCGTCTCCCCGGTGAATAAAAATGGTCCGTTAAACTGTAGTATCCCTCATTAAGTTCGGTCTATTAGCTCACGATCTATGGCGGTTTTTGAGCTAAAGAGTCCGGTAGTGGAGATAATGAGCGATCAGTGTTTTATCTCTTGTCGAAATCGTCGATAACTCACAAACTATGGAGAGTTGGGCAGTGCTGCGTTTGTTGATGTTTTGAACCTTTTATCTTTATCTACGACTGAATTTTATTATCTCGCAAGAGATTAAAACCTGTTATAATGCCTCTAACAGCAACATTCAATGATCAGATCAACTGATTTCACCACTAATATCCAACACTGCAGAGAAACACAACTAGGAAACAGTTACTTCAGAACTGCACTACCTACCATTTAAAACTATTAGAAGATAAATAACATGATTATGTATCTGAATGTTGGTTTTAAGTAGGTCAAGCTAAAAAATTTAGAAATTATCGTTTCACACTTTTGACCCTTTTAAAAAGCATCTAAATGACCTGTATCTTATTTAAAATTTTAGACGTATATAAAAATCAACAGCCTTTGCAATGATAATAATAACAATAAAAAGGTGCCAAAGAAAGTGCCGACATCGATTTTCGTGTTAGTATCCCACTTTCATCCGTGTTGTTGTGATGTGTGATTGTGTTTCTCATACTCGCGACTTGCATTCTCTGCAGTGACAACGCCTGAACTAGACTCCAAGCAGCTATTGGGTATGTTTGAACACTTTCTTTTCTTCTTTATGTTCTTTATTTTAGTATGTACTAATACCTCTTCCACCTGACGAAGAAGATAGATTCTAATCCTCGAAACGTTGTGTTATACCTTTTGTAAACGTATAACGGTCGCAAAAGATCGAAATCCTGTCATCCTGTCAAACCTTCCATAGTCAATAACAAACTTCAAGCAAAGAACAATAAAAGTAATTTAAAATTGTTATAAAAGAAAATATTTTGTACATAAAAATAGGTATTACATAAAATTTTAATTAGTCTAGAAAGTTTAATTCGACATTAAACTTTCTAGACTAGGACTCAAGAGTCCGTTTGTATTGTATAATCACACTACCTAATTTTTATTTTTAAATCGATTAAGGAGTTTCCTCTAATAAGGAAATCATTCTTTACCGCACTAGTTTTGGTGGAGATTTAAATTGAAGAGTATTAAAAGGGTTAAATACCAAATAGCTCTAGGATAATTGTTTTTTTTTTTCTTTTTTTTAGTTTCAGAGACTTAAAACCGACTATTTCGTGATTGGTTATATCATCTCAGGCAATAAATAAACTGAATGTCACCACTTTTAACTAACCAATCGGTCTGCATATGTTAAGTTGACATTAGTTTAACATTACTTGCGTGTATGGTCGGTTCTAAGCCAAACCAATAAAATCTAAAAAAATATCGTGTCATATGTTAAAAACCTTTTGATACCTTTCCCGTTCGGACTTCACCTAAACTAACACAACTTAATTTATTTCCTAGAGTCAATTTTTCTACAAATTTTAATTTATGTTTTTATTATTTTTTTTTATTTATGGACAGAATTGTGTTCTTATTGCTTCTGTTTAGTATCCAATTAGATCCTTAATTAAACGAGAACATTAAACTGAAAAAAAACTTTAGGGTGTGATTTTTATTTATTTCACCCTCTTGGTCCCAGTCTGAACGTGCTGAGGCTTGTTCAACGATACGAAGACGACAACGTTCGACGCAGTGCCACAACACAATGCCGGTACGTCCGCACTTCTTGTCGGAAGAATGTGGGGAGGGTCGTGCCAGGGGTGAGGTCAGGACCTCGAGGATGCTAATAAAATCGTGAATGTGAGGTTATTAGTTCACTCTAGGCCACACAGACACACGGCCTCGGCGGCAGACGCGCCTCGCTCCTACAGCGTCAGACCGGTTGTGGCTTCTTCGGGAGAGGTGGCCACATCGAGTGATATTCGATACAATCTCGGTACTCGCACAAACATCGGATCGGATATAACGATACCGAAGGCTGATATCGAATCGAAAATAATTACTCGTTACATGATTGAAAAGCGTATTTGTATTATAGGCATAACAATATCCTAAAATTTAACATTTTGGATGTCAGGAATAGTTCGATAGCAATTTTCATCAGTCAATACAAATAAGTATCTTAACAATTATCATTTTAAATATCGGAATGGTACGAATGTTTATTGCGATGATTGAATGAAAATGAAATTAGCATGGAAGTGTCCCAGAAATCATATTGATTAATGATTGAAACAAATATTTCGAATGATATATAAGTTTTACTTTAATTCGGAAACTCAATACGTTGTAAAGTCGTAAGCCAATTTATTGAGCAATTTTCAGTATGTGAAATTATTCTCAAAAAAATTATTTATTACTAAGCGCTAACAGTAAAAATGTGTTTACATAAAAAAATTTTTATTAAAACCCCCTTGAAATGGGGGAACGAAGACGGATATAAAAAATAAACTAAAGGTCGATAAAGGTATTTAAAGGATACTCTAAGTTAGTTGTAGGACAGACTATGAGAATTTGAGAATTCTATCTTGTTTTCATAGAACCGAGCAAGAATGTGGCCAGGAAAAAATTTTGGGAGGGGTCTACAAAACTGATATTTTCCCGTAGTGGACAGAGAGTAAGGCCCCCCATTTTGGCCCTTAAACAGTTTTTGACCCGTTTCTTTGTTGAGAACGATCTTTCAGCAGTACGTGTCAGTACTACAGAATTATTTAAATAATAATAATCGGTATCAAAAAAGTTATTGCAATTTTACAAATTTGGAGGGTCCGGACCCTTGGATCCCCTCGCTGGCTACGTCCATGGCACCGAGGAATTCTATAACCCGCACCGACTTGACCTCAATTTGACTAAACCAAATCACATGCTCCCCAGAACGAACTGATTCTGGATTCAGTTGTTCTGGATTTATCACGTTTTCTGCTGGCAATATGGAATTCCGGATTGTACAATACAGAGAGTTTTACCGATACGATGGAATAACGAAGCATCCGGATTTATGGAAATTGATGGGATGGGTGGATATATATCTCTATAGATATAAATATATATTATTTACAGAAACGAGGCACTTGATGGTCCTGTGTAATACAGAGGACTATGCAGGTCCATCAAGTCCCCTATTTAAACCATCATATAACCATATTATAAATTTTTCTGAGCATACATTTGTGTTTTATAACTAGCTTGATAAATGTATGCTAATCTTTTTTATATATAAAAACTGTTGTCCACATGCTGGTCCAAATGATGGACGATAACTTCAGCTTTGAAATATTGAAATGTTCCTTTGAAATGTGGATAATTTCAAGGTGTTGTTCATAAAAACCAGTTGACTCCTAATCAATAGAGTTGTTCCTTGGATCAAAAGGAACCATTGTACTAAGTTTCAGGTCCTTAGGACCTTACTACCAAGGATATTTCATAGACAACAACGACAGATCTAAAGGAGGATTAAAGGTCTCAAATAAAGGCGATTAAAACTATTTAAAAATTGTTAAATTGCCAATACATAAATCTAAATGTATTTAGTTGTAACCCGTAGCAAAGCTGAACGCGATATGGAGATGGCCGGTTGCTGGAAGGTATTCAAGACCAATTCAAACATTTGTTTGGGACACGGGAGGTGTAAAAATTCAAATGGAGACCTTGAACAATCGAGCGCCCCCCAGACAAAACCACAAATCAGGGCTCTCAGACTTATCGTGTATGCGACATAGATTCCTCCTCAATGTCTCAATAAATAAAACACCTCACGAGTGGACCCGACTGGGGCCGACTTCTCCCGAACTCGGCCGAGCCCTTCTATTCTAATCCGTTTATAAATAGATAGCCATCGGTTCAACAGATGGTTTTCCCATCTCTTGACGAGCTATATACACTTAACAAGTGTCACGACATCGTTCTGTCCGTTCCATCACTCAAAGTAGCCGCGGCCGGACCATCATCTACCGGCCATTTGTAAACTCCAGAACATCTCCTGATTGATCAACCATTACAAGACACTTCGACGTTTTACGTTATTAGGTTGGAGTGCCCGATAGTGTTAATTCGAGAACAAGGAATGGAGGAAATTATGCGCTACTTTAGGAGGCGCAATCTGTTATTAATTTTGTATTACTTAATAATTAATAGTCAGCTCTTTAAGATAACTTTCTTGAAGACAAGGAAAAATGAATTGTGTTCAATGAATTAACAATTTTAAACCCCCTAGATTTTAGATTACAGTAGTTCCATATGTTTATTTAAAGATATAAAATTATTGCTTTATTTACTTTATATCGATGATTTGGCATCATCTTGAAAGGTTGGAACAACCGGAACGTGTCCTGGAGCCTTACTTTGTCGATATTTGACAGCACGATTGAATACTCACATTATATCGATGGTTTAAGACAAGGGAATTAAACATATCGATATATAACTAATCACAATCTATTCAAAGAGCCCCAGCGAATTGACGTAATTCCTGGTGTTTGTGTAAAATACTTAAAAAGGGCTTAACAATTTGGCAACCGAACGGCTCTGGTATTAACGCCATCCTACTTACTTGGCAGCGAATTTGTTAAATGACTTCGTTTTCTTACATAAGATTGATAATGGAAGTCTGCTAAGATTATTCATTAATGTTTATTATTGCAAATTCATAACAATAAATACTTTAAAAACCTGATTTTACAAACCTTTTTATGAATTTGTTATTAGTTATTTGTCAGTAATCTCAGTGAGCAATTCGCAGTAAAAATATAGTAAGCCCTCTACGGTTTAGTCTACTACGAAGAAGACATTGCATTAAATATTCAATCTTGATATAGAAGTCCAACTGAAAAATATTCCTTCGATTAAATTTCACAGTTTACAGTTTTTGTTTACAAAATTTTTTATCTCGTCGTCATGGTTATATCAATTCAACAAATGCTGCATAAAAAATTCGAAATTCTCCTGGTAAAAAATGTTTGGGCAAAATTTAAGAAGTTTATTTATACACTTACCTAAATATGTATAGTATATGTATATTGAAATGCATATAATGTAGCCATTGTGGGAAGGATTATTGAATATGAATGTTAAGTTTAGCTCCAGTTCACATTCCAATTAGTACAGCGTCTGGAATCTGGAGTCATGTCTGAAGAGATTGAAAAAGGTCGACGACAAAGAAGCTCAAAACGAACAATGGTTTTGACATTAGAGACTGCTAGATTATATAATACAAAACGTAGTGTAATCCTGGTGAATTGGCATTCTCATTGTATTATCAGGTGCACAATTAAGGAATCATCAGGTGCACAATTAAGGAATCATCAGGTGCACAATTAAGGCATCATCAGGTGCACAATTAAGGAATCATCAGGTGCACAATTAAGGAATCATCAGGTGCACAATTAAGGCATCATCAGGTGCACAATTAAGGAATCATCAGGTGCACAATTAAGGAATCATCAGGTGCACAATTAAGGAATCATCAGGTGCACAATTAAGGAATCATCAGGTGCACAATTAAGGATTAAGGCATCATCAGGTGCACAATTAAGGAATCATCAGGTGCACAATTAAGGCATCATCAGGTGCACAATTAAGGCATCATCAGGTGCACAATTAAGGAATCATCAGGTGCACAATTAAGGCATCATCAGGTGCACAATTAAGGAATCATCAGGTGCACAATTAAGGAATCATCAGGTGCACAATTAAGGAATCATCAGGTGCACAATTAAGGAATCATCAGGTGCACAATTAAGGAATCATCAGGTGCACAATTAAGGCATCATCAGGTGCACAATTAAGGCATCATCAGGTGCACAATTAAGGCATCATCATCATCATGTGCACAATTGAGGAATCATCACCAGGTGCATAATTAGATGACAATGAGCTGGAGCTAAACTTAACATTAATATTAAAACAACCCTTTTCACCTACGTTGCGTGTAGAATTTCGGTTGCTCCGCCGTGGTTAGAGACCGTGTCAGTAACATCGTGGTGCACTCCAGATTCCAGGATTGAAGTTTGTAACATCACCAGATTCCAGACGCTGCATTAAAAGGAAGGTGAACTGGAGCTAAACTTAACAGTTATATTGCAATGTCATCCACTTCTGACCAAGTATGATGCTCATACTTACAAGTCTTGAGGTCTTTGCTAAGTTAGTTAAAAAGCAGTTACAAAATTTGTACTTAACAGATAGTTACGAAAGGGAAATATATATAAATATTTAAAAAGCGTTGCAAATGTATTGTCTTTAATAAGTTGAGTGTGAGAATCAGTCAAATAAATAAACCTTACTTTAATTAAAAATGTTCTAATTTGATACGCTCGAGGACCAGTTCCCAGAAACCATACTACACTACATATAAACTAATAATGCTCTATATCTAGTTTTGTTTGCGTAAGTAATATTTAATAATAATAATCTCGTACAATATTTAATAATTGTTTCGTTTTACAGTTAATATTAGTTTATTTGATTTATCTCAACCATAAAAAGTCCAAATAGACGCTAAATGTTTTTCAGTTTGTAATATGTATTAAGAATACTTGTACAGTAATTATTAAAACGTACCAAAGTAACATATATTTTTTCTTTGTTAACGTATAACAACATACAGGTTAAAGTTATCGAAGAGAAACGCGTTATTGGCAAAGTTTCAAACTACTTTTTGTATTGATTGTCTTCATTACAAACGTAGTTTCCTGCGTGGTCTTGTTGATTTTGAAGGACATCAAAATATTTACCTAGCATCGACTGCAAGAGGTAAGAATTCCACATAAAACCTGGAATACATGACTTTTGTAAAATGCGTTGACCAAACGAATGGGCCATTGGACAGATTCATCGGAACAGATTGAACTGAAAGTGTGAGTGGAGACGAGGCGATGCTGGACAGAAGGACGACAATGGACTATAGGTGAGGCAGAGACTCGGCAGGCAGCAGGACTGTTAGCATACATTAACTGGCGGGAGTGAGCGAGAGAGAGAGTGAGAGAGCGCGCGAGAGCGAGAGAGAAAGACTCAGACGAGTGGTGGGGAACTTGTAGACTTAAAGTTGGTGCATACAATTATAAACCGAATGACGGTTAGGACGTTCGGCAGACACTCCCACCTCACCAGCTGTCACCAAAAATTACAATTGTCCCGTTATTACGGGTCGTACCCGTGTCGCGTGCGGGTCTACGGGTAGCGGGGGCCGCAACTGTGGGTATGGGTCCCAAACACGACCCCCAACCCCACCCCCCGACCCGGGGGGGATGATCCCCCGAATTGTGCAACGGACAAAGAACGGCCGAGCCCTCCACGCCGGACATTTCTCAAATATTCCACTGGAATATGTCCAAAACCTAATGAGAACGGGTTCTCCAAATTTATCGATGAAGATGTAGGATTGGGTTAATATAAAGAGTTTTATAGTCGCGTGACCCGCGCCCGTTACATTAGACGGTGTCCGGTTGTAATTCTAAACTCTACATTTTGTAAACCCATTCTTAATTGAGACGCGGTTGTAAATTGTTTATGACCCTGTTGCGATCTGCCAACTCGTTTAGCCCTGTTTTCTGCGTTCCAGCGAATTTCCTCTGCGCAACCCCTGCTATTCGATAAATTTATTAACACTTGATATTTTTACAAGCTTCCTGTTTGCATGACGTAACATTTTCGCGGTAAATTAAAAACCGCATAATTTATGTAACTTATATATCAGTAGTAAATATACTTCATACAGCGAACCAAATTTGGTTCGGAGAAATTCTTTTGTTCACTGACATTCTTGTATTAATTTTCACAGTGTACTGTTTTTGTTTACAGAATTGTTTATTTCATCGCCACCATGGTTATAACAATTCTAAAAATAGTGCACAAAAAATTCAAAATCCGAAATTTTCTAGGTAAAAATTTAGTTCCAAGTAAAAATTCCAGTTAAAAACTGTGAAGACGACATTGCATTCAATATTCAATATTTACATATAACCAACAGTCCAACGAAGTAAATTTGTAATATTTGTTGGAAATGCTAAAAAATATTCGTTTGATTAACTTTCACAATGTACTGTTTTTGTTTGCAAAATTTTGTTTATATCACCGCCACCATGTCAATTCTACAAATGCTGCACAAAAAATTCGAAATCCGAAATTTTTCGTGTAAAAATTCCATTTAAAAAACTACGAAGACAAAATTGTTTATCTCATCGTCACCATGGTTATATCAATTCTTCAAATGATGCACAAACAAATCTAAATCCACAATTTTACAGGTAAAAATTTAGTTTAAGATATAAAACTATGGAGACGACGTTGCTTTAAATATTCAATATTTATATAGAACCAACAGTCCAACACAGTAAATCTATAATATTTGTTGGTAATACTAAAAAATATTCTTTCGATTAACTTCCACAGTGTACTGTAATTTCTGGAATCTCTCAGTACTTTTATTTCATAATCTTCACAATTTAAAAAAGTACTTTTTAACGCAAACTAATTTAATTTCTACTCATAGTCCATACGAATTCAATAATCGTATACTTCAAACATAGATGTGAGTATTTAATCTTTAATTTGAATTCACGGGATTATTATTGCGTGAACTGCGAGGAAGGGAACATCATTAAATTAGCTATTAAAAGTTGCTCAGAGAAGACAGGACAGGGTGATGGGAAGGCGCGTGATTTGCTGGCCGCGGGCTGGCAGTTGCTACCAAGTCAAAAGAAAACAAGAGCGGCCCGAACCCAGATTCTTGTGGAACACCGCACCTAGCCTGGCCCCTAGCTTGCTCTCTCCGACAATTACATTGCCTCCCGGCCGACACCCAAGTAACGGTCTATTAAATGTGATGCCATTTCATCCTATTTCACTCGAAATCGCCAAACTTTGAACGGTATTATACACTGAGACATATTTTTTAATCTTACTTCATTTAGCTGTCTACATGCAATTTTACCATATTTATATGATGAAGAAGAAAGAATTAAACAATTGAATAATAAGGTGCCAAGCATGGAAGGAAGCATTAACAGACACACTGCAGCAATGGCCAATGGGCTGTCTGCTGGGTTGGCTATTATAACATGAAAAGTACCAGTATTGTGTATTAATTAATAAAGATTGTATTAATAACGATTTTAACACAAACAAATCATCATCTTCCGAATCCTGAAAAGTATAATGATAAATTAAAATATTCATTTGCATTAAATTTAAGAGTAAATGTAAATTAATAAAATACTAATATAGAAAGTACTTAAAAAAATATTAATAATAATTAAAAATGATACATAAAGTTGTAATATTATTACTCTCTTGTGTAAAACTATTGTAACTAAAACCTATGAGTTACACACATTAACACAATTAAAAACATAAGAAACTTAAAAGTTTTACATGTTGTTTTTAAAAATAATAATAAAAAGTACTGAGTGGTGTGATATGTGCTAAAGAGTGGCGAGGTGGCTTTCAGCTGCAAGACTTTAAAATTTCAAATTAAATAAACGTTTGTTAAAAAGTAAATTCCTGTATCAAATCCCATCTTTTTTCCAAGCCTCATTCATTTTTTGCCTTATTTACGTGACAAGGTAATACAATGTGTGCGTAACTAGCTTAACAACACTAATATTTTATTTAAAATTTACAATTTATTAAGGTTCATAAATAACACGATTGTTATATAACACTGAGAATTTGAGTCCGTCTAATGAGATATATAAATTATTTTCATATAAAATAATAAAATTCATATAATAATTTGTTATTATAGTCTAGACGTTAAAATTTGTTTAATATTCAATACATTTCACTCAATAATTATTTGAATATTTTTGGTTGTATTGCATAAACGTCCCAAAGTTTATGCTGTGTTATAATGTTCCAACCGTAATTTAAGAGCAGATTTGTAATATTATATATTCAATGTGAAAAAACGGTTATAGAATAATTGAAATATTTTCGAGATAAATAGCTAATATGCACGTTTTGTGAGGATCTCAAAATAGAAAGTCAGAAAAGTATTAACGTCTAATTTTGAGTGTATTTCATAAAATAAGCCTTTTTATTAACTTTTTAATTAAAATAAAAGCACGAAAGGTTGGTACGTTAAAAATAAATGGTTTATAAATGTGTATAGTTTTCCTGGAATATATTGAATGAATTAAAGAGGAGTAAGTTAAATTGTTAACTAATAATAATACCTTAAAGGTTTTACAACATTTTGTTTCTTTCTCAGATTTCACAGTGAATTAGTTTTCATAAAATTATACTTCCTGTATTTATTTATCATTATTTATTTACCTATGCGCTATATCAGTAATTGCAGTGTTGTCGTTTGTTATGTATTTACAAGATAAAACAAATATATTAAATAATATTTTATGTTTTGAGGACGTTATTTATACCGGGTGCCTTAAAAGTCCTCCCCCCCCCAATTATGATTAGAGATGGGGTGGTTTACTGTGGGGAATTTTTATATAACCAACTAAGGAGTTTTTTATGTATGACAATTTTTTACTCTCCCCCCTCAAGATGGGGTAACAAGCGTAGGGAATTGTAAAATAATAAATCTATTCCCTAACTGTACATTTCTATTTGTTAGAATAGGGTGAAAATTATCTTAGACAAGCGTATTTCTGCTTATATATTTCCACCTTACCGGGTGTCTTAAAATGCCCCCCCCCCCCCCCGCCACTATTAACTCTACAATGAAGAATGGAATGATTTACTTTGGCGGTTTTTTATATGACCAACTAAAGACTTTTTTGGTGTATGTCATTTTTTATTCTCCCACCCCCCAAAGTGGGGTATTTTGGAGATATGTAAATTTGTTTTCATAGGCAAGGTTATTTTAGCAAGTAACACCCTATTTTAAAGGTATTCTAATAACATGATTGGCACAAACTAGAGGGTTCTAGTTCTAACGTTACTCCATCAAATTTGGTGGCCAATTTCAGTTTGAATTGTGTTATAAAACCTCCACAGTTTAAGTGAAATGCAAAGTTAGTGTAAGGCAGATAAAACATTCACTCACTAGTTAGTTTGAGAACTGACGACACCAAAATCATAAAGAAGCTATTACAAGAATCAACAAACATTAGCATCCATTATTAACATAGCGTTTATTTGGTTTTGTTTTGTCTCACCGAAGCCCATTAGGAAGTCCTGGGAATTCCAATAGCTGGTTTTGCCATGTTGTCTCTTATTGGTTACCTATTAGTATGTGAGACACATTCAGTCCACTTTGACACATTAACCGGACTGGATGTTTAAAAACTTTTAAAAATTTTTACCTACCTCCTAAATTCCTCATTTGGGGGGAGGGGGGAATTAAAATTTTCATGCATAAAACCTCCTCTGTTGGTCTTAAAATATCCCACAAATTAAATCACTCCATCTCTATTCACAAGAAAGTTAAATGGTGGGGGGGGGGGTTTATAAGACGCCCGGTATTGTGAAATATATAAGTAGAAATATGATTGTCTAAGATACTTTTCACCCTATTCTAATAAAGTACTAGAAATGCACCGTTAGGAAATAAGTTTACCATTTTACAACGGTTAGTCGTCGTCCTGTACTTTTATTTAAAATGTATAAAAAAATTTAACATTTTAAACTACAACACAATACTTTGTTCTTTTATATTTACAATTAAATTTCAATGAAATAAATACCACACAATATTGCAGAATGTTGTAATGTACAGCGTTTCGCCATTGTTCCACGGAAATTCAAAATCTTTAATCATCGTTCGAATGAAAACATTTATATTAAAACTTGATTAAATTAAAGAGAGCCCAAAAATTCATGATGGTAATTGTTTTGGATCATATTTAGTAAGAGATAAATTAAACTAATCGGCCTCCCAATTTGAAGGTCCCAGGTTCGAACGTGCAGCATTATAAGGTGTAAATTAATGGTTTCTCCCTTGCAAAAATAATTAGTAGAATGTTTTCCAAAATAGTCACTATCCACTAATTGGTTTGAAAGAAAGGATTTAAAATTTGTAGCTTCTTCTGATTATTCAAGCACAAACCATAAACACTAATTATGTTTCATGACACTAACACTGAAAATGTCAACTTAGCCGCTATAGTTGAAAACTTCTACTATAGCGGATCTGGTCATGACGCTGCTATAATTACAAAACACTGGAATTAATATCTCCAATTGAATAGGAGATATCACTTTATTACAGCAATCACCTGTGCTATCATCGTAGCTCATATGTAATCGCTGTGCAATGCTATTAGGCGACTTGCGGCGTTTCGTTTGCAAACCGTTAGTTAAGTCCCCAGTAGGAACTTGTTTTTATTAAACACTGTAAATGGCAGTGACCTTACACAAGAAGAACAAACTTTGCAAGGTTCAAGTAACGCGTTTAACCTTCTAAACACATATTGTAACAGTGCCCTGTGTAAAAGTCTTGTAAATAGTCAAATTAAAAAAGGAATAAAAAAGAATGTCCTGTCGTTATGATTTTTTTTTGTTAAGTATTTTTTATTGATTTCAATAGTGCTTTCAATAAATGTATTGATTCAAATCACCTGTTGTTTAAACATAATGATAACATTTTGTAGTCCATTGTCCAGTCAAATTGATTAATTTTGTAACAGGATAGTCAAAAATATTCCAGTAAATAACTAACAATCTGTTTAATAATAATTGAATTTGAAAGCCTCTTTGTGGCGTTTGAATTTTTATGTTTATTTATTTATATATTAGGCATATTTGCGAAAAATAAAACATAGTGAATTGTGAACTTTACTGATGCACAGACTCTTAACTAAATTCTCCTTAAATCGACGATGGTAGTTTATTTGAAAGGCGTGTGCCATTCGTTAGTTCAAATTGAAATTTATGTTGAATACAAACTAAGTAACTGATACAGCAGGGACTGGATTAATTTTAATTTACATTTGACACTGTCCATAGTCTACAATTACCATTGAACCAGATCACTAATTGGCTACGGATGTTGTCCTTAGCAAAGACGCTGTAACTTCCTTAGAGAATGAGCTCCAATCAGTTAGTAATTAATTATCGAGCAGTTAGCAATTAATTATTAATGTCAATTTGCGTCTTACTGTTACTTTTTACTGCAACGGATAATGATTTGTTGGTTTTTTAATTCTTTTGCTTTTTATGGCATCGTGCCGATAGGTCGAAAATTTTCAAGAACGTAATTATCCCCATTGGCGAATGTGACTGTTGTGACAACCTTATTATAGCACATTACTGGGTGTACACGGCCTGTGCGACATTGCATGTGTCATGTATCACTGTTCAATAATTACGCTGTTTAACATTTCCCCACACGTGCAGGACTGGACACGGCGCGGCGGGCATCGCTTATTTACCGCCGGCTCCAGGTCCGCTTGTCCTCACTCACATTACAGATTAGCCTTCCAGCACGTGCCCGAGCCATTCATCTCTGGCTACTAAATTTTAAGTGACGATAACTTTTGTGGATAAAAAAACCAAAACTGTTTCTCCCCTCTAGTCGATGATTGTGGTGTGCTGGAGCCTCCACAACTTCCTCCCCTTTGCCTAATAATACGATCAGTATCCCAGTAGTATCGGATGCTGGGCTAAGAAGTGACTCTCAATATTTAAATGGCAAATATATTTTAAAAACCCATTACATAGACATTTTTGTTCAAAACAAAAAGTTAATCATTTACATAACTGAGACACTTTTTTTACTATAAAAAACACTCCAATACAGAAGTACCAACTTTATTATTGAGCTGTGTTACTGTCATATGTTGCTCAAAACATGGATTTATAGTTGAACTTTTACGTTTTTGAGAAAAAACTCGTTTAATGCTGAGAGCCATACAACACTACCTAATTTTCTAACCTGTGTTGTAAAGCTCAAATTAAGTAATATACGGCTAACTTCTGTTTACTAATTTCTAAAGTGACTGACAGCTATAAAACTTGACGAATTTGTTGTATTCGTTGTAATCTCAAGGTGTTTCAAAATTAAGTCAATTTTTAGTTATTAATTTCCTTAACTCATAAAAATATTTTGCGAAAATGGGTTTGACACTACAGGACCCAATATTTGGCGTTGACTACATGACCTGAGCATCTGATCAGTTTAAATGGCCTGTTAAGAGTTGTTTCAGGGAGTTTTCCGTGTTCTCTCTTTTTTATCTTTCCATTATAGATTTAAATAGGCTACGCAAAGAAAAATAGTTATTATGAAAATGAATTGTGATCAAATGGTTTATCGTTAAATAAAAACATGTGTGTTTTTAATTGACAAACAATGATTCTTTCAATAGTAATATTAGTTTTTAACTATTCCAACTAATTCCTAATTATGAGAGTAATTACTGATTACATAAAAAAGTCTTAGTTCTTTTCTGAGTTAACAGAATAGACGTACGTGGCGTAACAGGCTTCGATGACGTTGCTTGCAAAATTTAAAATCTTTAGCTCATTTCATCATCGAGATGTCTTACGGGCTGATAGACAGATAGACAATCATAGAAAAGAAGTTGACTCAAAAATATCCAAGATGCATCGTGGAACTCATTATTGTAGGAATAAAATGTCATGCAAAATTCTAAATATGAATTCATTCAACATGATACATTCAGATTTTCCCCATTACACTGGGCTTCACTTCAGCGATTGAACAATAAAAATCTTCACACCAAGTCACATTTTTGTGTGTTGGGATAGTTAAGCTATAGCGTCAAAATGTCACATGTTTCAACTATTTTGTGTGTAGTATAAGTTTGTCTAGAAAAGTGTTTATTTTTTACTTTTTTGGCATTATGGTTACACATAAAAACATTTGCTAACGCTCAGCCAAATCGCATTTAGTGACATCCACCGCCATCAAACACAGCGTTCCTTATATAGAAATGAAGTTCATACTCAATGTCAGTAAGTCAGTTCTTTATTGAGATATTTTGCTGACAGACAGTCAGACAGAGAAAGTAAGGTTTTATAGTGCCACAATTTACAGGCTTCGCAAAAGCTCAGACACTAACTTTCATTGCTTTAAACGTAATACCAACTAATAGTTTCAATAAATTATCATGTATAATAATTAGACTAAGAAAAGTTTCAATTAACGTTCTTTATTTTACGTATAAGTGCTTAGTTCAGTTGTGTGAAATATAAACTGTGCACAGAGGTATAAATGCAAGCAGCACGCCTCAAGTACATTGCTGTTCATCGGTCCCTTTCCTTAGAACCGGTCCTGCCACAAAAAAGAGGCTGGTTTGTAATTATATGTAAATATAAGCCAAGTTTTTATTTCGTACCACTTACCGATATTTATTATATAACAGAGAAGCAGATAATATAACTGGTGTCGAACAAGCCTCTTACCTCTTCATCATTGTAAAGTGGTGATCGTGCCCATAATAATGAATTTCCGAAAATAATGGCATTTGATTATCAAGAAGGACATAATTTACCTCCTTGACGCAGAGTTTATATATAGATCTCAACTCGGATACGCCATCTACGACGAGTCTTATGCGTCAGGCGTTCTTTTCTTTGCGAACGAGTGGCATCGTTAATGGTTGATATGAGTAGTAACGTCAGCGAGCCAAACAAAGACCTCTCTTTCTGTAGATCTATTGTTTTATTCTTTGTTATTCACTATCAGTATGGTATACGATGCAATTGGTATTGTTGAAGATGTTTCAATTTAATTAAAATGTAGTATTATGAAAAGATAAAGTCTTGTCTTTTTAATGTTTGTCCTCCAGTCATCCGGCTTTCGAAATTGTTAAATGTCCGTCTTTTTGGTGAACGCATAAATGTTCAACAATAGTATCATCACATTAAAAAATGCTTCCGATTCCGAAGTCCCGAAGATGAAAAGTTATTGCAGCGCACACGTAATGCCATGGCGTGTGAACTGCTGTTAGATTCAGTTGTATGTTGAGTGTTGTCTATAGTGTCACTGACTCACTGTTGTTTCTATTCGCTCAGGTACACTGGCGCTACTATCCCTTGATTTTCTATTTATGTATCATTAATTATATTTTCTGTTATAGTGATAATTTCTAAATGTCTGTAAGTATACCTTATTAATAATGTAACGAATCAATGCAACGACTGAATTCCAAGCATTTCACATAACTTATTTTTAATACCATTCAACAAATTTGGTTATAATTTCTAAATTGTAAAATTATAATAATAATTAGTTTAATTTTATGCCTCATACAAAACAAAATCCTCAAATAATTCTTTTATCCATGGGTATATTCTTCAAAAATATTTCGCCTTTAAATTTATATGGCAAAACAAATCCAATTTGAGTTTTCTTTTATTTGAATTATAAATTACATTTTTTCAATAACGTATAAATAAATGTTTTTCATAAAGTTTATAAGAATACTCAATACTGTCCTCCTTTTTGCTTTAATTTCCTCCTTTTTCAAACCCAAAGGTCTGATCCTGACAGCAACAAACAAGATAGTATAGAACGGAATACACAGAATTCAACTTCAGACATCCAAAGCAGTTCAAATTACTCGGGAGCTCTGCTTTAAAGGATCAAAACATCGTTGCCTCCTAACATTGATTTAGGTCAGCCGAGTTTGTCAACAAGAGCGTTATCTAGTAAGCTTGAAATCAACCACTACGGCCGTCTTCGTCATCTCAGCAAGTTAAGCACCCAGATTATGACCTGATAATGGTCTTTGAATAATAGAAAATGGAAAGGCAGTCGCGGGACTGACCGACAGAAGTGACTATTTCTTATAACGGATTGAAAATATTTTGAAAAAGTGCGTTTGCTAATTATTAAATGGTTATTTTTTTATTTTTTTTTAATATAGCACTAAATTTTTTTGTAAAAAAGTGTTCCATTTTCTATTAATTCTATACAGATTTCAGTAATATTTCGTGTATTATAACGATCACTGACTTCTAAGTATTAAAGTAAACAAATATTTATACATTTTCATTATTAATGTTTGTATTCGTTTTTACAATTTGGTTATTATAATATTCACTACACTCTTGTATTTCCGAAATAATTACTTCATTTTCTTTATCATTTTATTCTAAAAATTAAATTATCGGTTTATAATGTCTGAAATATGAAATTAGAAATCTTGAATAAAATCTTGCTAAATATCTTGCTGTCCCATATCTCGTTGTACTAATGTTTTTATCTTTTGATGCTGTAAATTTAATTTACGTTTTAAAAAGTCACTGAATGGTTTTAACGTTTCTTCAGCAAAATTTGTATTAAAACTTTTTTTACGTAATTTATTTTTAAGTGAATGTAATGTGAGGCCGAATGTAGTTAAGTAAAGGTTAATTATAATCAACAAAAATACTTTTCTTCCAGGATTAAATTATACTACGGCTTTGTCAGCTAGAAAAGATCCAATCAATTTATTTTTAATCCTTTTTCTTATTAATCTCGTCAGGACGAAACTAGTATTGCAATGGAATATGAATTATTATTATTTCGGCTATAATTAATAAATGGTTATTTTCTATATTTTAAAATAAGATGACACTAAATTGTTTAGGAATTTGCGTCTGGGCACCCTGCACGGATTATTGATCCCCTCATCATCCTTTACCGGTTTCACTTCCGTTGCCTTCTTTTCATAAATCTCTTTTTCTTCCTACCGAATGGGAAAAGAAAACGTACTACGACGTAGGCGTCCTAGCCGGTCTGTTTACAGAGGAGTACACAACAGCGGTACAGTAACCATGCATGTTATCACAGGCGATACTGGTGTGGATCAGGCTCTTATCTGGTTACGTGTAAGTAAGCTCTATTGATCACCAAGCCAACAATGAGCTACTACAGCAGTACAATGGGGCCATTGCTGATTGTCGTTTATTGTGTGATTCATACAGTCGTAGTCGCGGTCGCTCGTAAAGTCTCCGAGTCACGTTCGAGGCAGCTGCGGCCTCCGTCGTCGCCCCGGGCAGCTCAACGTCGCTCTGGTAAATCTGCAGGGATGTTCTCTCACTGGCCAGCTTCTAGGTTAAACCCTGAGGCGCGCAGGACACAATGGCGTTCAACGCTGAAATGAAGTACAACTGGACTGCACCACCTCAACCACTTTTCTTCCGCTTTGGAATTAAGGGAATTGTTATTTTATTAAGAAAAAAGGGGTCTTTTTCGTTTAAGGGCCAGCACAAAAGACCCTAGCTTGCCTATTCAAAACTCAGATCACGTGATGCTTGCCCGCTGCGCAGCGCTTTGCGCTGCTTGCTCTTTTAGAAAAAAAAAATAACTCGAGCTTACAAAGTCCAAACCCAGGTCAACTCACCACGCTTTATTGAACAAGAAAACCTAAGTATAACTCACTCATGAAAAAATTACAGGCAAAAGATAAGCGGCGCGCATTTATCACTAATAAGTTAAGACGAGTTTATACTAGAAGTAGTACCTGGACTACTGCCCCACGAACTAATAATACCAATAAAACGATTAAATGCACTGTCAGTCAGGTATAGTATGTTTGTAAGGTGCTGGCCCTTAAACGAAAAAGACCCGAAAAAAAACAACGTTTTTGGAACATACGTCTGGAATTTATTAGTAAATAGTAGTGATTGGGCTAGTAAATATTGGGAAAGTAATTTACATTAGTAATTGTTTAAAAAAAAAAAACTCTAATTCGTAAATTCTTAGAAATCAATAGATGAAGAACAAACAATTATGCATGATAATATAAAATAAAATACCTAATGCGATTTTAGGTATGAGAACCAATATTTAAGTCTGAAAACTGAAACTGGTATATACAATTCAACCAAATTCCATTGAATTTGGTTTAATCAATAAAATACTAGTAATCTTTTAGGGACGAGTTCACAGATATTGGTACACAGGTGGAGACGCTCGTGAAAGTAAATTAAAGATGTCTTATTTCACCAGGTCAAGTTAGGGCTAAGAAGCCCTCTAACTTAACCTTAGATAATTAAAAAAACTGTAGAAGTTCGTAAATTCTTAGAAAACAATAGATGAAGAGCAAAAAATTAAATTATGCATGACATTATAAAAATTATACTTATTGGGATTTTAGGTACGAGAACCAATATTTAATTCTGAAATTTGAAGAGGGTATATATGAATCATTAAATTTGGAATAATCAATAAAGTACTAATATTAGTATAGGAACGAGTTCAAAGATATTGATAACAGGTGGGGACACTCGTAAAAGTAAGGTAAAGATGTCTTATTTGACCTGGCAAAGTTAGGGCTAAGAAGTCATCGCTAACACTTAAACTGGGGGACCAACGGCTTAAAGATGACTTCCGATCCACCACCAACGGCCGGGCAGGCGGGCTGCTTGCAAGTACAGGATCGCTCAGCGGTCACCATCCAAGCAGCAGCCACGCTCGACGTTGCTTGATCCGGTTATCTTGAGATAACCGTTGTACCCGCTACACTGCGCCATTGGCTCGTAGTCGGACGTTATGGTTCTGGTTCCTAAAGTGAGCATAATGCGAAGTAAGAATCAAATAAAATATTATGTTGTTCACGCCATGTCAGTTTTTAAAGAAGCAAAATGATAAACTTGTTTGAAACTTATTTACACTTGTATACTCAAGGAATATCAAAGTAAAATTAAAATCTTGATGTTACTAATTGTATAAATTGGATAAAAGTTCTTTGATAGAAATTTAATAAATTAATCGGGATCGAAAATGTATGTGTCCTGATCTTATATAGGCTACCCAATACGTAGAATAACTGTTGTAGATGGGTCATTGTCAATTAAAGTAATTATAATTTAAAAGGAATACGATTCGGATAGTATACGTACAAGTTGGTAATGGTAGGCTACTAATTTTGAAGATGATTTCATGTTATCATAAAATATGTATTCTTAAATGTAAGATAATCGTTCATATATTTGGCAATTATAAATCAATACTTAAAATGTTACTTTTCCCCAGTTAAAAAAAATGAAAACCGTAGTTGTGGAAGCTGTGCATGTTAATGACCGCCCACACTGTGCACCTTACCTTCGTTCTTCCTTAATTTCGTTAAATCAATGAGTATAATGGTCAATAGAAAAATGCTCATTTAATAAAATAATCCTTTGGATAACTTTGGATAAATAATCCTTCCTGAAATGAGAGTTGGAAAGTATGCGACAAATTCTGTACGGTGCGTTTTCTTCAACTGTTCTTTTGCTTTTTAACTATATAAGGTTATATATAATTTTTTAATTATATGTTTATTTGGCAACAATATGTAAAAAGTCAAATGGGATGATTAAAAAAATACATTCTTCGTTATTTACACTAAATTTGGATTACAAAATATATGTTATAAAATTAAATACATCTCACAATAAAACCTTCCTCACGAATGCCCCTAGTAAATTTGCAAGTGCATATTTCTCTTCGGCTTCTATAAAAAATATATACCCAAAAAGCTGTTTCACGTTCATGGTAAAATACCATTTACCTTACACCAAATAAAAAAATACGATGAACAATTTTAAGAGTAAGAAGTGATCAAATTATATTGCCATAAAAAATTACAACCCCATACACATAAATGTATTTCTCTGTTCCAGCACAGCTAGATGAAAACACTTCTTTGCTCTACACTTTTTAGGGTGTCAAAAATTCTAATTGTTACATTTTTCTTCAGTTTTCCATCTACATTGGTGGTTGTAACGTGTTGTTTGTGCTCTCTGCGTATAAGATTCTGTCTAGTGACATCGCTTGCGTTTATTCTCTCCAGTCTGTACTTCATGTCGTTGGTGTAGGCTACCAGTCAGGTATTACGTAAATGTTTGAGTGGCAGTCTACTGCTACACTTTTTAGTTTTAAGTTTTCGTTGTGCATCTTTAAGAAGAGGGTGAATTTAAATCCTTAAAACGTAGTATTCTGCTTTTTGTAACATATAACGATGACAAATGCTCCATACTATTATATTATTGTTATGTATTATTCATACAAGTGATATTTAAAAAAAGTGAAATATTAAACTTAAAAATCGATTTCAGATTAAATCTAATGAAACATTTGAATGAATTCTCCGTTTTATCAAACATTAAGAATGTTCCGTAACTCTCTGGACATAGGTATACCACGTAATTTTCCAGGTCAAGACAAACATATTTCACCATATGAACATGGGTCTCCAATTCTTAGTTTCCCATCTGTCTGTCTATATGTGTTGTTTATAAAAAAAATAAAACTTTTAATATCTTAAAAACTAGATTTTTACTCAAACATTGCAAGAATAACAGTTTTAGAGTATTTTATCACAAATCTAACAACACCAAAATTATTTAAATTGAATAATAAATAACTTATTTAGAGCAGATTTACTGTGACAAGACATGGCCCACATTGAGGTTCTCAGCGAATAGCCAACAATACAAAAACTGAATAAACGACAGCTCTCAATGTGATAGATGGGAAACTAAGCATCAGAGACCCATGTTATATTTTGAAATATGTTTGTCTTGATCTGAGCAATACGTGGTATACCTTTATACTGAGAGTTACGAAACACTCTGTACAATTCGAGAACACAATTATTAAATGAAACCTTTAATCGAATACAGACCTTATGTGAATTTCACGATATTGACGTATTTTTGAGTCTTTATATTACCAGGAGTTTCATTAATAAATCTTCTCTTCGAATAACATGGCAATTAACATCATTGATTAAACCTGACATGATGGCATTAACGCATGTACCCATTTAGATATATCATCGTGACCGTGTATACCCATAGTTGTGCGAATTACTCAATACACACTGCCAAGTAAAGTGTTATTGATATGGGATTACTATGTTATTTATATCTCAAGTACTGTGCCAGTGAGTTGGTTGACCATCACTAAAATAAGCAAAACTTTGTTTTAAGCTATGAAGTATGTACAAATCCATGGTAAGGCAAGAAATTTATGTCCCGTAAACATCATCTTACATTTTAACAGTTAAGGTTTCCCGTGAACTCCTCCTGCGTTATCCTTCCTGATAATATATTGTGCTGCAAAGTGCAACGTTAGAATACTTTGTCTAAGAAACTTCTAGAGATATCTTACATTATAACAGTTAAGGTTTCCCGTGAACTCATCCTACGTTATCATTCCTGATAATATATTGTGCTGCAAAGTGCAACGTTAGAATACTTTGTCTAAGAAGCTTCTAGAGATATTTTACATTTTAACATATAAGGTTTCCCGTGAACTCCTCCTGCGTTATCCTTCCTGATAATATATTGTGCTGCAATGTGCAACGTTAGAATACTTTGACTAAGAAGCTTCTAAAGATATCTTACATTTTAACATTTAAGATTGCCCGTGAACTCCTCCTGCGTTATCACTCCTGATAACATATTGTGCTGTAAAGTGCGACGTTATATAATGCGTTGAATAAGAAGCTTCTAGAGATATCTTACATTTTAACATTTAAGGTTGCCCGTGAACTCCTCCTGCGTTATCACTCCTGATAACATATTGTGCTGTAAAGTGCGACGTTATAATGCGTTGAATAAGAAGCTTCTAGAGATATCTTACATTTTAACATTTAAGGTTGCCCGTGAACTCCTCCTGCGTTATCACTCCTGATAACATATTGTGCTGTAAAGTGCGACGTTATAATGCGTTGAATAAGAAGCTTCTAGAGATATCTTACATTTTAACATTTAAGGTTGCCCGTGAACTCCTCCTGCGTTATCACTCCTGATAACATATTGTGCTGTAAAGTGCGACGTTATAATGCGTTGAATAAGAAGCTTCTAGAGATATCTTACATTTTAACATTAAGGTTGCCCTGTGAACTCCTCCTGCGTTATCACTCCTGATAAACATATTGTGCTGTAAAGTGCGACGTTATAATGCGTTGAATAAGAAGCTTCTAGAGATATCTTACACGTTTTATACATTTAAGGTTTGCCCGTGAACTCCTCCTGCGTTATCACTCCTGATAACATATTGTGCTGTAAAGTGCGACGTTAGAATACTTTTATCTAAGAAGCATCTAGAGATATCTTACATTTTAACATTCAAGGTTTCCCTTAAACTCCTCCTGCATTATCATTCCTGATTATATATTGTGCTGCAAAGTGCAACTTACAATACGTTTGACTAAGAAGCTTCTAGAGATATCTTACATTTTTAACATTTAAGGTTGCCCATGAACTCTCCTGCGTTATCACTCCTGATTATATATTGTGCTGCAAAGTGCAACGTTATAATGCGTTGAATAAGAAGCTTCTAGAGATATCTTACATTTTAACATTTAAGGTTGCCCGTGAACTCCTCCTGCGTTATCACTCCTGATTATATATTGTGCTGCAAAAGTGCAACATTAGAATACGTTTTACTAAGAAGCTTCTAGAGATATCTTACATTTTAACATTTAAGGTTGCCCATGAACTCCTCCTGCGTTATCACTTCCTGATTATATACTGTGCTGCAAAGTGCAACGTTATAATGCGTTGAATATGAAGCTTCTAGAGATATCTTACATTTTTTAACATTTAAGGTTGCCCGTGAACTCCCTCTGCGTTATCATTCCTGATAATATATTGTGCTGTAAAGTGCGACGTTCGAATACTTTTACTAAGATGCTTCTAGAGATATCTTACATTTTTAACTTTTAAGGTTGCCCGTGAACTCCTCCTGCGTTATCACTCCTGATTATTATATTGTGCTGCAAAGTGCAACGTTAGAATACGTTGAATATGAAGCTTCTAGAGATATCTTACATTTTAACATTTAAGGTTGCCCGTGAACTCCTTCTGCGTTATCACTCCTGATTATATATTGTGCTGCAAAGTGCAACGTTATAATGCGTTGAATAAGAAGCTTCTAGAGATATCTTACATTTTAACATTTAAGGTTTCCCGTGAACTCCTCCTGCATTATCATTCCTGGTAAATATTATTGTGCTGCAAAGTGTAAACGTTATAAATACGTTGACTAAGAAGCTTCTAGAGATATCTTACATTTTAACATTTAAGGTTTCCCGTGAACTCCTCCTGCATTATCACATCCTGATAATATATTGTGCTGCTAAAGTGTAACGTTATATAATACGTTGAGTAAGAAGCTTCTAGAGATATCTTACATTTTAACATTTAAGGTTGCCATGAACTCCTTCTGCGTTATCACTCCTTGATAACATATTGTGCTGTAAAGTGCGACGTTAGAATACTTGTTACTAGGAAGCTTCTACAGATATCTTACATTTTAACATTTAAGATTGCCCGTGAACTCCTCCTGCGTTATCACTCCTGATAACATATTGTGCTGTAAAGTGCGACGTTATAATGCGTTGAATAAGAAGCTTCTAGAGATATCTTACATTTTAACATTTAAGGTTGCCGTGAACTCCTCCTGCGTTATCACTCCTGATAACATATTGTGCTGTAAAGTGCGACGTTATAATGCGTTGAATAAGAAGCTTCTAGAGATATCTTAACATTTTAACATTTAAGGTTGCCCGTGAACTCCTCCTGCGTTATCACTCCTGATAACATATTGTGCTGTAAAGTGCGACGTTATAATGCGTTGAATAAGAAGCTTCTAGAGATATCTTACATTTTAACATTTAAGGTTGCCCGTGAACTCCTCCTGCGTTATCACTCCTGATAACATATTGTGCTGTAAAGTGCGACGTTATAATGCGTTATGAATAAGAAGCATCTAGAGATATCTTACATTTTAACATTTAAGGTTTGCCCGTGAAACTCCTCCTGCGTTATCAATTCCGCTGATAACATATTGTGCTTAAAGTGCGAACGTTATAATGCGTTGAATAAGAAGCTTCTAGAGATATCTTACATTTTAAACATTTAAGGTTGCCCGTGAACTCCTCCTGCGTTATCACTCCTGATAACAACTTGTGCTGTAAAGTGCGACGTTAGAATAACTTTTACTAAGAAGCATCTAGAGATATCTTTACATTTTAACATTTAAGGTTCCCCTTAAACTCCTCCTGCATTATCATTCCTGATTATATATTGTGCTGCAAAGTGCAACGTTACAATACGTTGACTAAGAAGCTTCTAGAGATATCTTACATTTTAACATTTTAAGGTTGCCCATGAACTCCTCCTGCGTTATCACTCCTGATTATATATTGTGCTGCAAAGTGCAACGTTATAATGCGTTTGAATAAGAAGCTTCTAGAGATATCTTACATTTTAACATTATAAGGTTGCCCGTGAACTCCTCCTGCGTTATCACTCCTGATTATATATTGTGCTGCAAAGTGCAACATTAGAATACGTTCTTGACTAAGAAGCTTCTAGAGATATCTTACATTTTAACATTTTTAAGGTTGCCCATGAACTCCTCCTGCGTTATCACTCCTGATTATATACTGTGCTGCAAAGTGCAACGTTATAATGCGTTGAATAAGAAGCTTCTAGAGATATCTTACATTTTAACATTTAAGGTTGCCCGTGAACTCTCCTGCGTTATCATTCCTGATAATATATATTGTGCTGTAAAGTGCAACGTTCGAAATACTTTTACTAAGAAGCTTCTAGAGATATCTTACATTTTAAACTTTTTAAGGTTCCCGTGAACTCCTCCTGCGTTATCACTCCTGATTATATATTGTGCTGCAAAGTGCAACGTTAGAATACGTTGAATATGAAGCTTCTAGAGATATCTTACATTTTAACATTTAAGGTTGCCCGTGAACTCCTTCTGCGTTATCACTCCTGTTATATATTGTGCTGCAAAGTGCAACGTTATAATGCGTTGAATAAGAAGCTTCTAGAGATATCTTACATTTTAACATTTAAGGTTTTCCCGTGAACTCCTCCATTATCATTCCTGGTAATATATTGTGCTGCAAAGTGTAACGTTATAATACGTTGACTAAGAAGCTTCTAGAGATATCTTTATTTTTAACATTTAAGGTTTCACCGTGAACTCCTCCTGCATTTATCATTCCTGATAATACATTGTGCTGCAAAGTGCAACGTTATAACACGTTGACTAAGAAACTTCTAGAGATATCTTACATTTTAACATTCAAGGTTCCCGTGAACTCCTCCTACGTTATCCTTCCTGATAATATATTGTGCTGCAAAGTGCAACGTTAGAATACTTTGACTAAGAAGCTTCTAGAGATATCTTACATTTTAACATTTAAGGTTTCCCGTGAACTCCTCCTGCGTTATCCTTCCTGATAATATATTGTGCTGCAAAGTGCGACGTTATAATACGTTGACTAAGAAGCTTCTAGAGATATCTTACATTTTAACATTTATAGTTTCCCGTGAACTTCTCCTGCGTAATCCTTCCTGATAATATATTGTGCTGCAAAGTGCAACGTTAGAATACTTTGACTAAGAAGATTCTAGAGATATCTTACATTTTAACATTTAAGGTTTCCCGTGAACTTCTCTTGTGTTATCCTTCCTGATAATATATTGTGCTGCAAAATGTAACGTTATAATACTTTGACTAAGAAGCTTCTAAAGATATCTTACATTTTAACATTTAAGGTTTCTCGTGAACTCCTCCTGCGTTATCATTCCTGATAATACATTGTGCTGCAAAGTGTAACGTTATAACACGTTGACTAAGAAACTTCTAGAGATATCTTACATTTTAACATTCAAGGTTCCCGTGAACTCCTCCTACGTTATCCTTCCTGATAATATATTGTGCTGCAAAGTGCAACGTTAGAATACTTTGACTAAGATGCTTCTAGAGATATCTTACATTTTAACATTTAAGGTTTCCCGTGAACTCCTCCTGCGTTATCCTTCCTGATAATATATTGTGCTGCAAAGTGCGACGTTATAATACGTTGACTAAGAAGCTTCTAGAGATATCTTACATTTTAACATTTATAGTTTCCCGTGAACTTCTCCTGCGTTATCCTTCCTGATAATATATTGTACTGCAAAGTGCAACGTTAGAATACTTTGACTAAGAAGCTTCTAGTGATATCTTACATTTTAACATATAAGGTTTCCCGTGAACTCCTGCGTTATCATTCCTGATAATATATTGTGCTGCAAAGTGCAACGTTAGAATACTTTGACTAAGAAGCTTCTAGAGATATCTTACACTTTAACATTTAAAATTTCCCGTGAACTTCTCCTGCATTATCCTTCCTGATAATACATTGTGCTGCAAAGTGCAACGTTGTAATACGTTGACTAAGAAGCTTCTAGAGATATCTCACGTACATCCAATCGAACTTACAGGGAGTACCGCCAATAAAGTTATTAGCTTCGCTAATGCTTAGGCATGTTCTACGTTATGGAATTTATCAAAGAAATTTACATTAATTTCCTCCCTTATTAGTGGTCTCGGGAGTTAGGGGAGGGTTAACACCTCGAGAATTGCGCGGGCCGAAGTGTCGCAACATTAGGATCACTTTACTCGTTACTGTCCTCCTACCTTGAAAAATTACCATCATGCGCACTGACGCATACCACCCCTTCACCTTGGAACTTCCAAAAATAGATATTCATAAAATAAAACTGTTCCCTCTCTTTACTTTCTTGATATGAACATTAAAGAACACGATGCTATAAATAGAACTAAAACCACAAGTTATACAAATGTACTAGAGCTGAATTATTTGCTTTTGTAAATAGGTCTATCGAGAAAACTACCCAAAAACATAAGATTTTAACTATCAAAGTAATAAAAACTAAAAATAACTCTTCGTAATTCAAGTTAATTTCGAGTTCCTGTTCTTTTGGATGTATCAGACATTTTGCTATGAAATTACACATAAAGAATGAAATTAAAATAGTAACGGAATGGTAGAATAATGTATTCATTAATTTTGTTAATATTGAAATTTGGGTATAACTCAAATTTGGCTAATCCACAAATTTGGATAACACCTGGAACTGACTGACCTGATTTGAATATAGCTAATATTTGACAAATATTTGGAATTGCTTATTACATGAAATTACTAGTTCCCATTTTGTTTGAAATTAACTGTTTTTTTTCTACGAAACAATTAAGTTCAAATGATCGAATTCTATAAAAACATAAAGGACGTTATTTCTGTTAATATGTTACTAATTATGTAAAAGTATTTTGAAAATATACAAAAACATTAATTTACTTTGAGATTTTTAGTTTAGTGATAAAATATTCTTACGTCACAATACCAAAATTTTTTAAGAGACGCTTAAATGTTTTGTTCTACGAAACAATTAAGTTCAAATGATCGAATTCTATAAAAACATCAAGGACGTTATTTCTGTTAATATGTTACTAATGAAGTAAAAGTGTTTCGAAAAAATACAAAAACAATAATTTACTTTAAGTTTTTTAGTCTAGTGATAAAATATTCTTACGTCACAATACCAAAAATTTTTTAAAGACGCATTAGTGAACATGAAAAACATATATATTGTGTATGGGATTGTTAATTGAATGGTTCATGAGACTAATGATTTCTATGACGTAAACAATTAGGTTCCATGAAATTGAGATTTAAAGCATTCGCCATTTAAAAAATTAAATGCAATTACATTTAAACTTCGCACGATTATTATTAAAAACGATAAATTTGTTTGTTACTAAATTCAAGTACTGTATTTAAACCATTTCAAAAATAATCATATATATAATGAAACACATACTAATAGGCAGGTAAAAAGCATTTTAGAATAAATTTGATATTTCCTTAAATGGATGCTTTGTAACATCGGACACTCTGTATAGGGCCGATATTTCATAAAATTGAACAACGATAATTGGATGAAAAAATTTGAATAACACTGGCTGACTAACTGTTTAAGTTTAATATAAAGATGAAATAGTCCTGGTGACATTGGTTGGACAACTAAAAACAAGTTTTGTTCAGACAACCTCAATTATAATCTTGACCAAATAACAGTCAAATACTTATGAAGGATTTTACATATATAAAAGAAGACACATAAAAACAAACCTCGAATATATATATTCATCTTTTTTCTATAAGATAGAGAGAGGTAAACTAGTCATGAAGTACTTGTAAGGTCTATACTTAGAATTAGCTCATTGTGGAGATTGTGAGGTGTAAACAGGAATTGACTAAGTGAAGGATTGGGGAGGGGCAACAAGTGGTTAGGGGTGGGGGGAGGATGTGGCGACTCTAGTCAAGTGCCTCCTCTAGCACACAATTACAGTCAAGTACAGCAACAGTGTACAGTGAGGTGAGAGCTGCAATTATACACACCGTCTCATCGTGCACACAACACGTACAAAGAATCTTCGCTTATACTCAAGTACAGCAACAGTGTACAGTGAGGTGAGAGCTGCAATTATACACACCGTCTCATCGTGCACACAACACGTACAAAGAATCTTCGCTTACACTCAAGTACAGCAACAGTGTACAGTGAGGTGAGAGCTGCAATTATACACACCGTCTCATCGTGCACACAACACGTACAAAGAATCTTTCGCTTATACTCAAATACAGCAACAGTGTACAGTGAGGTGAGAGCTGCAATTATACACACCGTCTCATCGTGCACACAACACGTACAAAGAATCTTTGCTTATACTCAAGTACAGCAACAGTGTACAGTGAATTGAGAGCTGCAATTATACACACCGTCTCATCGTGCACACAACACGTACAAAGAATCTTTGCTTATACTCAAAGTACAGCAACAGTGTACAGTGAATTGAGAGCTGCCAAATTATACACACCGTCTCATCATGCACACAACACGTACAAAAGAATCTTCGCTTACACTCAAGTACAGCAACAGTGTACAGTGAGGTGAGAGCTGCAATTATACACACCGTCTCATCGTGCACACAACACGTACAAAGAATCTTTGCTTATACTCAAGTACAGCAACAGTGTACAGTGAATTGAGAGCTGCAATTATACACACCGTCTCATCGTGCACACAACACGTACAAAGAATCTTCGCTTATACTCAAGTACAGCAACAGTGTACAATGAGGTGAGAGCTGCAATTATACACACCGTCTCATCGTGCACACAACACGTACAAAGAATCTTCGCTTATACTCAAATACAGCAACAGTGTACAGTGAGATGAGAGCTGCAATTATATACACACCGTCTCATCGTGCACACAACACGTACATAGAATCTTCGTTTATACTCAAATACAGCAACCGTTAGTAAACTCAAAATCAACGGAAACCCCGAGAGTATGGGTAGTTGAGCTATATCAGTGCCCTTCTTTCTTCTTTTCTTTTAGCTACACTATGGCTCAACGTTAAGAAATAAAAATTTTTAGTAATATAAGGTTGTAACAGATTCGTTGGTAACTTTTGTTTTAACTCAGTTGAGTTAATAAACCTGAGTATTCTCATGGTAATTTATAGGCATAGACCGTAAATCCAAAATCCAACTCAACTAGTTCTGTACCTATTTTAGTTATGGATTTAAAAGTAGGTATCTAAAAATTATGATTCACAGGTAATTTTTACATTTAGTGAGAAAAACTTTATTACTCGTGAATGGAGAGTAGGTGAAGACAAAATTCAAATCAAAATACATTTAACAATTGTAAATACACATTTCCATGATTCGTTCATCATTTCAAACGTGTAAAGTTTAGATGAAACATCATAGGACTTAGTGTACAACACAACAAACGTGTAAAAAACGTTTGAAACCTACTGTTACTGTGGATGACGTCATCATGAAAACAGCAAAAGTGTCAGGCTAAGGTCAGGTCATGACCTACGGGTTGTAACTAAAGGTTTTTATTTACTATAGGTACCCACATGTTCCGTCTATCAGTACTTTTATTTTTGTATTTTGATGTTTCAGGATGCTTGTACACCTTCTCTGGGCTTAAATATTAATACTTTCAATCAGACATGTCTAGAATAGAGTTATGTGTTAAACTCCAAAAACCTATTAGTATTTTTATTTTTTTATTTTGAAGTTTCAGGATAGCTTGTACACCTTCTCTGGGCTTAAATATTAATACTTTCAATCAGACATGTCTAGAATAGAGTTATGTGTTAATGTAAACATATGTTTATACTGTTTGGTGATCTGACAGTCCAAGGAGATGTTAATAAAATTTTACAATATAGGAAGTGCTTCTGAAATTTAGCATTTAAAATTACGTTGAGGTGTCTCACATAGAGGATAAATAACGATGTTCTTCGATTTGTACACAATTTAAATGGATATTACGTTGTATTTTAAACTTTTCCAAAGCAAATTTAAGATGGTATTTATTCAAAATATATGGTTAGAGACAATTTATTGATATAAAAAAATATATTGAATAAAATATAAAATAGACTGTATACTATATAAAATATACTATACAATTAAAGTAAATTATATTATATGATAAAATAAACTAAATAAATATTGTAATATTCTGCTGTTTTTGTGTATTTGAGCTTAATCATATTTAAGTTATTTAATGTTCAACTTTATAGCCATCCATTCTCCTTCTCCTTCATTAGCTAACAATTATCAACTAAAATATAAATTATGTTTGAGAGATATGATGCAAATGTGTTAATAGTAATAATTATAATTTTACAAAAAATGAATTTGTGCATCACCATGAGATTCACGAAGAGTTACTTGAAAGTTATATTAAGTTGACCTTCACGAGATGATAACAAGGTTATGAGAAACATAAAAATTAGTGCTACTAAATATTGAGTCTATTCAAAGTTTCCAAAGGTTAATGTTGATTGAATTAAAAGTTATTTAATTGGTTTTATCAAGTCGTATATACTGGCCGAGATGAACATGATGCAAAAGCTAAGTAAATTTTTTCACACACTTTTGGGCGGATACTCGAATACATACAATTATTTTTGTCACATTTATTTTTTGCTACTGCTATTACTAAATTTATTTTTGAGTCGGGCGTTAAGTGAAACAATAAAAATATTTTTTTTAAATTTGTGTATACGGAGTATCAAAACACTAAAATTCACTATTGTTGCTCGGAATTATATTTCAATCAAATTCCTTTTCGTTATTAAAAATCTAACATTATTACGTTTGACTGCTATTTAATACTAATTTATTCGCTTGGCTTGAACTTTAATCTCATGCATAGGAAGGTTCTTATTTTATTAAAAATAACACGGAGAGGAAATTATTATGCCATAATTACTATACTATACTACTAGCACATATTTGCGGCTTGAACTGCAATTCCTATTATTCCGAGTATTTTTTTAATAGCTCTCACGATTTCAGTAAACACTATTTTAGATCAATGTAGAGGAACATTAAAATTAAAAACTAAAATCAAGGTCAACATTTCAATACTTACATTATGGCAGTTGCCATCCATAAGTTCTTGCTTCCCAACCCATGTTCGCTTTTTCATACTATTTTCTCGGGCCAGTCTAGGAATTATATCAGTATTTATATACCTAAGCAGTATCGTATACATCATCAGTGAGAAATGGATGCGACGTCACGTCGACGATTTTCTGTCATAAAAATTGCATTTAGTGTCTCGTGTATTACTTCTTGACCCAGAATAAATAAATTCGTTTGTCTTTTTGCCACGATTTTCAAATAAAAATTACGTTACTTTTGTTATACTTTCACTCTGTAAATGTCTTTAGAATTGAAAATATTGGTTAGATTAATAAAACATGTGATCTTGCTGTCATAAAACATTGTTTACACAGAACAGTTGAATACATTTACGAACTTTAGAGACCGATATTGGATTTTTTGCTGCTTTGAAGACCAGTGGGGCGTAGCCCAGAAGGATATACTAAATAAGAATATGCCTATGCTCATCCTAGGGACCCTATGAATATCCATGTAAAGTTTTAGTACAATCAGTTAAATAGTTTATACGTGAAAAAAAAAATACACTTTCGTATTTATGATATTATTAGGATTACACTTATGTCAATAAACTATTTATGAATCTATTTAGAATAATGATATTATTATTACATAAAATATACTTTTAATTTATTTGCACTAAAATAAATAACAAGAGTTGGTGCTTCTAGTAATAGGAACCTGTCCACGTACATTTATTTGTAAATAATTAATACTAGTAATTGTTAACTTTTACTCCTAATATTTACTTTGGAAATGTATTTAACAACCCAGAAGATTAATTGAAAACTCCTACGTTTTTCTTAATAGCATTTTAAGAACGCAAATAACTTGTAAATAACAGAGAAGGAGAATACAAAGTGCTCATAATCTAGTAAATGAAACCAATCTTGCAAGGGTGGGCGGAAATTGTTTACAATACGCCTCCCCTCGAACCCTAAGCGTTTCGCCCTTTCTTGACTTGTTACCTTTTTACATATTTTATTGCTGTGATGTTAACGCGAGGCAAAAAACTAAATATTAAAATGGATGCCTTTGGGACGTTATTGGTGTATTTTAGAGTTTTTATACTTTATAAAACGTTTTATACTGATAACATTTATTAGAAAATATCGATATACAGAATTGAATTTTGAGTTTAGCTCCAGTTCACCTTCCTTTTATTGCAGCGTCTGGTATATGACACTGTCTCAAACTTGACTCCGTTGGAATCTGGAGTCATTTTCTTCTGAAGAAATCCAAAGAAAGTCCACGACGAAGAAGCAAAACGAAATATTTACATCGTTTTAACATCAGATGTGTAACTGATAAGATAATGAGACTACCACTTCACCTATTTATAGGTGTCTCTCATGTAGAAACTATGTGAAAGGGTGACCGCTGAACGATGCTGTCCTTTTTTACCTTTGCGCCGTTGGTCCCCAGGTTAAGTGTTAGAGAGGGCTTCTTAGCCCTAACTTCGCCTTGTAAAATAAGACATCTTTACTTAATTTACTTTACAGTTACTTTACTAGGAAATACACCTCAAGAGCAAGATGGACCTGTATTCCCAGTGCAGACATACTATGGCAGAAGTCGAGTTGATTTCGTAGTTTGTAAGTACATTTATTTTATTCTGATATAGGTAGAACTGGGACAGATTCAAGTCACTCAAGACGACAGAGAAACATATGGAATAAAACCCAAGTGAACAAGTTCTCCATATTGTCAAGATGTTATAATTATTATGTCTCTTTTT
The DNA here is from genome assembly GCF_021130785.1 of Homalodisca vitripennis. Classification (NCBI taxonomy): domain Eukaryota; kingdom Metazoa; phylum Arthropoda; class Insecta; order Hemiptera; family Cicadellidae; genus Homalodisca; species Homalodisca vitripennis. The sequence goes on from NC_060207.1 coordinate 226,970,453, forward strand.
CCCAACAGTTTTTCAAAATAGGGCAATGACATTAGGATTAAACTTAGGATAGATGTGATTATAAGAAAATTCAAGGATACGCAAATCTTATCAAAGTCACGATTAGGTGAAACTTGCATAACAGAATCCCTAAAAAATAAAACAGATCTTTGATGACAGTATTTACAGCAAGCAGATATCTACCATAAGTTGGGCTATCAGCTTTGTAAACAATGAAACTGCAGATATTTGGGATGAAGAAAGCAGGTACATTATTGATGGCAGCCATGAGTCAGATAGTCAGGGGTTAGTATCTGCCAAAAGTGAAAATGTCAATAATCGGATTTGGTCTGTAAACATTTAATATTCAGCTACCTGACTTATGAGGAATTTCACTAGTTGCTCATAGTGGCAAATGCGCATTTAGATTCCTATGTGCGTCATACTCAGCTAAATGTGCATTGAAAGGATTGTAAATGTTTACTTTACAAACTAATCTTTTGACAATTCCACTTTTAATTTTCTCCGTGATATAATCCTTAAATCTATTTCTACTTCAGACTACTTGCTGTATTTGTAAATTCTGGCTTTACAGCATTTATATTCGACGTCGATAAATAAAAGGCATTTAATATGAATATGATAGTCAAATAAACCAGATACTAGAACCTGTGATTATCGTAAATGTGATCCTTATTGACAACAAAAGGATTAGCTAAAAGCTCCATGGCGTGACTTATGGATAAAATTAAATAACAAATACGAAACACTCATAAAATCTGATGATTCACCATATTAACAATGTGATGACGAGGTGAATCAGTCGTAAACTATATGAGAGGAACTAGCCTATTGAGCTATGCAAGAAATTAATATTGCTCATTAAATCTGCTAACCTGCTCGCTACTCAATACATGAGCACTAAACTCACTCTCTCAGCCGAAGAAGGTTAATGTATCTCTCTCTAAGATTGAAACAGTAAAAGATGACCTCTTTCCAGTTTTTTGAACTGACTCCATCTTATGTTCATTATAATTTTTAAAATCAGCATAAATCCATAATCTTCTCCCCTTAAAAAAGTTGATTCTGCCATCCTAGGTCCATTATAATTAAAAAAATCAGCATAAGGCAACGATTCTGAGAACTTGTTTCTTCATGGAAATAAATCCATAATCTCTTTCCCATTTTGTTAACTCCATCCATCTTAGGTACATTTTAATTTTTTTAATCAGCATAAAGACAACGATTCTGGAAAACTGACTTTTATCATGGATCTTTTTCCCGTACCGTAAATTGAACCCACCATTCTAGATTCGTTCTAATTTCAGAAATCAGCATAAAGACAACTATTCTGGGAACAGAGCGTTATCATGGAAATCAATTCATCACTTCTTTCCCGTTTTGTTAATTGAACCCACCATCTTAGGTTCATTCTTATTTTTTAAATCAGCATAGAGATGACGATTCTGGGAATTAAGCTTTATCACAACAAAAAGTCCGTGATCTCTTTCCAGTTTTTAACAGAATCCATCTTAGGTTCATTGTAATTTTAAATATTAACATTAAGACAACGATTCTGGGAACTGAACATTATCATGGAAATAAATCCATGATCTCTTTCCCGTTTTTTTTTTTTTTTTTTTTTTTTTTTTTTTTTTTTTTTTTTTTTTTTTTAAATTGAATCCACTATTCTAGGCTCATTCTAATTTTTTAAATCAGCCCGCATGATATCTACGAGCACAAGGGGACATCTCTGACTGTCCGGCACGAACACGTGCACGAATGCACTATTTGTACTCGCGGCCTATCTGCAGCCGCGCACCTTCTACGGGGAAATTGATTTAAATTTCGAGCCGGCCATTTTGGCAACCGTATGCCCAATAAATACGGAGCTGATTGGAGAATGATCCCTATCTGGGTTTGAGTTAGGGCCACATTTGTGCGCGCCTATTCTGCGCTGGTTTATGGAAACAGGCCACAATGGGGGTGACAATATCACAATAATTCACACGCGCAAGGGTACAGGTGTTGCTCACATTATCGAACGACATTCACACCTCTGGCTGTATAATGTACGAGGAGAGCGGCATTTACATGTCGGCACCGGCCATCCATATCTCGGCCGGACCTTGTCCCGGCTACAGGTATTTATTAGAGGAGACCAGTTCGATCTTCATCAATATTTTACAAGTAAAGGCAGCCATTTCTTTATTTTTGTGTTAGTCGTCCTCTGCAAGAAGTCAATCAAGCATTTTTTATTATTTTTATTTATTTTTTTATTTTAGTGAAAGTAAAAAGTTATAAAATTAAAGTCCAGGAATCCAGGAAAAGTTATGGTAATTTGTTTGTTCTGGGTCAAATATATCAGCAGTATCTGTATTACTCATCTACGAACACTGTATTAATACATTCTTGAAGCTCTTTTCTTATTGGAAATAATTATTACTTTTATTCAGTTGTGTGGGTCCGAAGAAGTTCTTATTAAATACGAAAGGCCTCACAAAAATAAAAACTTATATTATTGGAGAGTTTGTTTAAATTAATATACTGTATTAATATTTTATTGGTTCTGAAAGTTTTCTACTCTAATAACCATCCTGAAAAGTCTTTCATAAAAGCTGTAAAGGACACTGGGTCAACAGTATGGATGGAATTAATCCAAAAATTAAATGGTTTAATTACTAATGAAACAAATAATTCTTTCCAAATGAATCTCCAGCCATTATGTATTGTCTACTAGTAGTTACCCGCGGCTTCACACGCAGTTTCGTAGGTTTTGCACTTAAATCATCATGTCTGTTCGAGTGAATTATATTTCCGGCGCCAATATTTAGTTTGCCTTCTTGCCACGACAAAGAAAATATCTTAATAGGTGTATATTATGGTCAATGCAATTTACTCAGGTATTAGTATCGTTTCCCGTAGTTGATTTCGCCTTTTTCACGATCAAGAAAATATACATAAATACAATAGCTCTGAGAAGCCTACTTGTGTCAAAAGCAACTAAGATAGGTTTTACAACAGTCTTTAAATGTACAGTAAAAGGTATAATACACTGTCTTTTATATCTGTACTGATAGAAGTAACCCGCTGTTTTGCACGCAATTTAGTAGGTTTTGAACCTGTAAGAGCACTTCTGCTTTGAGTGCATTATATTTCTGACGCCAATGTTTAGTTTGACTTTTTGCCACTATCAAGAAAATACTAAAAAGTGTATATTTATGGATAATGTAATGTAATTAACGTTTAGTATTATTTGTTCTATAGTTGATTTCGCCTTCTTCTCGATCAAGAAAATATATATAACAGATCAGAGAAGACAAGTTCTTTCAAAAAGACGACTAGGATGGGTTTTATAACAGTCTTTAAATTTATAGTAAAATTTAGATAGTACCTTTGTCCTTTATATGTAATATCTAATATTTCTTTAAAATTTACAGTTAAAATACATTAACAATGACACTATATACGTGGTTGTTCCTTTATAAACTGAAATATTTTTAATATTTTAGAACATTTACAGCTGGAATGTGTGCATTAGTTTCAAAGCACAGTCCAGCGAACTTCTATGAAGAATAGTTCTTGTCGACTGCTTTAAAGGGAGCCTCCGGAGTTACCTTCTGGCCATCTTGTGTTTTTGGACATTTTATAAGGCAGATGAGTATTTACACAATCGCTATAATCTAAAACGACGCTAACAATATTTGTTGTTTTTAAATGTACTCACTAAAATCTGTAAATAAAGAGGGTTTTTCGAAATAAGAATAGGTTCATCCCAGGGACCGTAAGAATGTCCACGTAAAATTCCAGTACAATCGGTTGAATAGTTTACGCGTGAAAGGAAAACAAACAAAGGCACTTTCGCATTTACAATATTATTATTATGGTGGTGGCTAAATAAAATATGTACATCAGTACTATTACAAAACATAAATACCCTTTAGACATGTTTACAAAATAGGGCAAGAAATAAGAATAAAAAAAAAAAAAATACTATACAGACTACTGCTAGTACAGTAGGAGGCCCAGACATACAAAAGTTAGAAAACAATCCAGGTTTCAATTTTAAATTACGGATTTGATATGTTAGTTCTTTACCACTTCCTTGTTACAACGATTGGCTTCAGAATATTCAATGTTTTGTAGTTGTTTTGTTTTTGACTGTTGTAGTTTATGTAATAACGACGTTCGATTTTATAACATGGCATTTGACTCACATATATATCGCTGCAATTGACTTCGTCCAGTGTTGTGTATTCTGAAGCATTAACTTACTTGAATATTTATGTTTTAGATATTTTAATGCAAAAGACATCAAAGTCCAACTCTGCAAAATCGTGTTTCAATTTCAACTTTCAGTAACAACGGTGTATTATCAGCCATACTCTTTCTTTATAAAAACTAATAACCATATAACGGATGGAACAATATAAAAATTAAAAAAAGATATTTATGACAAATTTCTATGGATATATTTATCTTTTTTAGTAGTTTTTTTCGTTATACATCACGCCAGTTTTTATCCAATTGATACATTATTTGAACGCATGTTACCTATTCGTAGTGATATTAATATACCTGATAAAATAATTTTATTTAGATATAGATATTGAAAGCATAAATATACTATATGAGTGGATTAAAGAGTTAGCTAAAAGTGCAATACTTTCGGATAAAAAACAAAGTGGACATACAAACAAATAATGTTGTTATCTTTCTTAAAGTGAATATAGCAGAATACGTCTTAGTTTAATTTTGCATTATGTAGTACCTTATAAACTGAGGTTTCAAAATCTCTATATATAAAAATGAATGTTTGTCTGTATGTCCTTTATAGACTCAGAAACTATTTGACCGACCATTATGAAAATTTGTCTGCATATGTATTTTTCCATGTAGAAGGTTTATATGCTATGCCCATTGATGTAACTCACCGCCAGGCGGCGCTGCAGAATATAAAAGTTATTAAAGCGCCTGCACTTTATAAACTGCAATTACGAGAAACTTACGTATATTAAATAGCCAAGCACTATTCGAAGGAGCTAAGTTTATATATATATGTTCCCTTAAAAAAAATTCAACACAACATATATATATATATATATATATATATATATATATATATATATATATATATATATATATATATAGTTTTTATATATATTTTTCCTTTAAATAAATTTCTTGTTGAACTTAAAGCTAGAGTTTTAGACCACTTCATAATAAAGTACATGTACGTGTACAATGGCTATAAACATACACTTTTGACAGATTTTCTTGATCGTGGCAACAAGGTAAACTCTATGTCGGAGTTGGACATATAATTCACTTGAACTAGAAGCGCTCATACACAGGCAAAGCTTACGAAAAGCGTGCGAAACCGCGGGAAACAGCCAGTGTCTTATAAAAACGTTACATGTCAATTTCAGATAATAGTTTTATAAAATTTAATCAAAGAAAACTCAAGTAAGACTTGACAGATTTGTAAACAAATTTTTACTTTCACTTTGTGTTCCTGACATTATTATACTTTTAGTTAACTCTTTAGTGCACTCTTAATGTCATAGATGAGCTAACCTCAATTTAACCAACAAATTACACTCAATGATTTCTTCTCTAACCAGCTGTACTGATCTTTATATCTACATTAAGATCATTCTGATGTGTTGCTGTCCTACATGGACCATTGTGGAGGTAGTATGTCACCTTACTGATAACGAGAACCAATGGCTCTGGGTCTGTCACTGGACATCACCGCGGCATGTCCCCATCCTCTCTGCATATTTAGCGCCTCTCTGGTACACTCGCATGTCCGTCCAGTGCGGGTTCTAAGCTCTCGTTGTATAGTACGCATGAGAATCATGCATTAAAAATGCATGACTTAAAGTATGCTAGAAGTATGCATACTTCTAACCTATATCGGAGTGCCTTCACCTCATGCTAACCCATGCTGACGATATCAATCACATAGTCTAAATCTTAAGGAATAAACGCCAATTAACATTATAATGTTTTATTTGTGCTCAAACACTTTTTGCACTGGTTTGGAATCTGGTAGTTGATTGCTCTGTACCGTGCTCTGTGACCTTTACAATAAAGGTCAACAAATTTGGTCCTCTAAAGGCGATGTTTTTGACTTGATACACTTTTTTAGTATTTTTCCGTATTTTTCGTAACAGTGGATTTGGCGTGGCAGACCTTCCCTGGCTTTCACCATTAGTAATTTGGTGATGGCAGGTCCCGAAGCTTGAATAAGTCTCTCTTCCTCCCGTCAAAGCAATTTCTCGACCAGGACCGTGGAGAACCATGACTTACTAAATACCTGATAGAGAATTCGTGGACTAGAGTTCTCACTGCTCAACGTGGTTTGTACTGAGGTCTCTGTCTCTAAGGCATCGGTCAAGTTTGCTTCCATTAAAACCAAAATTTGGAATTATGTTTCCCGCCTCAAACTAAATAATTAGCTGAGCTTTAGCAAAGCATATCAGCATATGGAACTGGAAACTTTGAAATTCTGTCTGTCTTTCCGGACGATATCTTGGCAAAACTGACGGATATACTTGAAATTTTGCATGAAGCTTTATATTAGCTACACTGATTTTAATGATAATGTATGTCACTCCATTGGATTAGGCTGAGCGTTGATGAATATTTTTGCATTGGTCTTATGGATAACCATGATGGTAACGAGACATAGCAGAATAAATAAATTTGTAAAAACTGAATCAAATAATTCAACATTTAACTTTTATCCATAGAGTAAAAAGAAAAAGAGTGGAAACAATGTTAAAAAATGTATATCAACGCCCTCCTTTGCTCACCGGAACGTTTGTTATTTAAATACTACTATGAAACCTAATTTAATGGGGGGGGGATGGGAATGCATTATGTGACGTGACATTTTGAGATAGAGTTCATCTGCCGACTTTAAATTTTACTTGAAACTTCATTTCTACATATATAAGAGTGCGTTCTATGATGGTGCATGTCCAAGCATGGAATTTGGCTCAGTGTAATTGAATACTATGGCCTAGTAGGCTGGCACAGTCACTCTTTTTCCTGCCTGAGTATATTTCAAAATTTCTTTATGATTTCTGCGTTGCTATCTCGAGGATGAAATGAGCTATACATTTGAAAGTTTGCATGCAACCTCAATGAAGCATGTTACGTGACACATGGCTGAGGTGTTCTTCTACCTTGTACAAGAGGATGTATGGACAATTGTTGTTTGCAGTGTATAGGAGACTACTTCATGTGAAATACTAGTTTTATATCTATAGCGATTATATTACTAGAGTTACCAATTTACATATCGGTACTATGAATTTCGTGTCTTTTTGGGGTCATAAGTAATCAACTTCGATTTGATCGATGTTTATTCTAATTCGTATACAAAATGATTTCATAAGTGTCAAATTAAGAGGACTACGCTTAGTTTTGGTTTAACACATTTTGGATAAAATTTCCTCTAGGAACAGCTGGAGTCTACAGAATTCAGTTTAGTTGGCTTAGTCTACATTGGGGAAGCTTAACTCTTAATTATGAGTGAGTGAACACGTAAGGCACAAGATACGTAGGCTAGGTAGTGAAATAACTGTGATAGCGAAACTGTTGCAAAACCAATTATACAATACAATTCAATCAAACTTGTAAATTCTTGTAAAAGAACAGAGCATGACAAGGGACTCTTTAGAAGTATTCAAGAGAGAAAATAACTTCAAGAAAGAAGATAGCATCAAATTATCATAAAGCTGGCATCCTATAATAAAGCCGTATTAGTTATGTTTCAGCCATTCACGATTCAACTCTGCCCCTTTCAAAACACATGTACAATAAGAAGTATTTAGTGGAAGTCCCTGTGTAACATTTGTTCAATCCCGGTGTAATATTTTCCCAATCCCTGTGTATCATTTGTTCAATCCCGGTGTAACATGTATTCAGTCGCGGTGTAATATTTGTTCAGTCCCGGTGTAACATTTGTTCAGTCCCGGTGTAATATTTGTTCAATCCCTGTGTATCATTTGTTCAATCCCGGTGTAACATGTATTCAGTCGCGGTGTAATATTTGTTCAGTCCCGGTGTACCATCTGTTCAGTCCTGAAGTATCATTTGTTCAGTACCGGTGTAATATTTGTTCAATCCCGGTGTAACATGTATTCAGTCGTGGTGTAATATTTGTTCAGTACCGGTGTAGTAATATTTGTTCAATCCCGGTTTAACACTTGTTCAGTTCCGGTGTAACATTTCTTTAATGAAGATGGCTATTGATAGCAAAGCCGAAGTATTTTATAATTTTCAAAATTTTAATTGCCTCGGAAATTTTTATCTTACTGTTATATTGCTACGTTACACCGGTTAAAAAGTTTTAACGCCGTTTTGCTTTAGTGGTACTAGTATCACGAACAGCTTTTTTCTTTATAATACTAAAATTTCAAAATTCAATTTTGTCCTGCCAGTTAAAATGACCAAATGTTTAGCAACCCCCCGAGTTAATAACTATATCAATGTGATACAAAATTGAAAGTCATTATATTTTGAATTAGTACACGGCTTGACGTTCATATTAAGTTTAGGTTGATGAAGGATAAGTTTCCTTGAATTTCACCACTACTACAACAGTAACTAAATTTAGGACCAGAGAAACTTTACCTATAAAATACTCAATAAGCACTGCATTTTCTGCATGACGTCATGTACTAAGTATCTTGAACATATACTGGGAAGACGGCGACGTAATAAAGAGGAAAATAAGAATCTTGTAAAGTAGGTCTGAGAGATTATCTACGTCATAAAAGGGAAGCTTTTATCTCGTAACGACTTCCGAAACCGGTATAGAAATTTAAGTGGAAATAGGTTTATGTTATCTTTATAATGCAGCAAAACATTTGCACTCTAAATTTGAGAAGCACTTGTTTAAAAAATGTTAAACTCCATTTTGAAACAAATGCATGTGTGTTCAATAATTTTGTGGGAATCTAAAACGAATAGTCTAGGATTACAGTATATTTACACAATCCTGTTTTTCAGTCAACAGAAGAAAAAAGGAATCAATAACTAGCCATACTATTTTTAACATGGTCGAAATGAGAGGGCACTGAAAGTTAAAAAAATATTAAACAATAATTTTTTCAGATAATATTATGTTTAGCCATATACACTAAAACTAACCATCAGGCACACAAATGAAAGTCAAATCAACGTCAGTTAACCATATAGAAACTGATTATTTGGCTGAAGGTGTGGCTTTCGACCTCTTTGTCCACTCGTTTAAGAGATATAAACACGAGACGGTCGGTTAAATATCTTAAGCTAAAAAAATATGATCTGAGAGTCATTTCAAATTTTAAGCGTTTTATTATACAGATTTTCTTGTTATAGGTACTGGTACTGGTGGTGGATCTTTTGAATGAGTTCAATATTTTTTCGTTCTGCATTTTCGTATTATTTACTTGAAGTATAAGTTAAAAATTTAACCGTACCTGTATGTACCCATACATGAATGGTTTGGCGAGTTGGATATATCGACTGGATATTATAACTGATGCTTATAATGCCGCAAGAGCCGATACTTTAAATAAAATATTAACTGATTCCAAAGTTCAGAATCTTCATGTATGAAAATGCACAGTACTTTCTATATATATTACAAACAGTAATTTGCACTCACAATACCAGTATTTCCATAAATCACCCAATCTTCTAACAAAGCGTTAAGAACTATCAATTTACTTACACCTAACCTAACCTGTTTTCCCCAGAGAGTTCACTTCTGGTTGGTATGTACCTTCCAGTTGAACCCACAGTGGGTACAGCAAAAACCGGTGTGTCACGTAAATCTGTAAATCTGGGCAACCTTATGGATGTCCAGGAGCGGCACACCACTAACAGAAAATGTGAGATTCTGGGGTGCAAGGGTAATTCGACAGGTCTGGTCTACTGCGGGAGATTAATGTTGGAGTTGGTAGAGTTCTTTCCCTAAAAGTCAAAGGTTCTTGCCAGCCTAGGCATAAGGGTGTGCCACCCCTTGCCTGCTTTGACTGGTTCAGAGCTGGCTTGTCCTTCATCCTAGGGGACATGACTTGAGATAAGTGATCTAAACTTTTCCTCGTGAATCTCGATAGGAGGCGATCCCTATCCCCAACTTTTCCCATCCTAAACATTATGCCACCCCGGAAGCAGTGCAAAGGTACTTATAGGAGTGGGTGCAATTTTCTAAGCTTCTTGTCCTAAGAGAACAAAACAATCGTACCTGTATTAAACAAGTGATATATACTGTAAATGAAGGAGGTTGAGTGGTAGAGAGGGCTTGATAACCCTAACTCCACCTCTTTAATGTGGAATTTTTGTCATTTTTCAACACTCTTCTATTTTGACGCACACCAAGAATGTGTTGAAAACAGAATGAAACATAATGATTTTAGCTCTGTTATCGATAACATATAAATTTTATTGGAGGAAATTTGCGTAATGAGTCCATTCCGAGTTTTACTGGAAAGATTTTACATATTTTACAAAGTTCCATTGTTAGAGTGTGTCCGAAACTCTCCACTAACAACTAAAGGTAAGTCGGTTAACAAGGTGACCAACTCGACTATCGAGTTAACCAGTAATATGATTAATAATAATAACAAATACGATCAGTATAATAAGTACTACCTGATGATTTGACGACAAAGAAACGCATTGCTTTGTCAGGATACCCAGTTTGACATCTCACTGAGGTTAGTTACTAAAACCAGCCAACAGATGTCACTAGTGAGGGTTCTTTGTTTGAAGGTTATTTTTGACGATGGAAGGATTGTGAAGGGAAACAGGATTTTTCCGGACATTTGCCATCGTGCAGTGAAACAATAAAATCAGTAACACTACGTTTCGAGATCTGCAATCTGATCTCTTCTTCAGGTAATGAAACTAACCTAATACATAATATTACAAACTAGGTTAAACTAAAACCAAATCTTACCAAAGCGTTGTGGCACGCCTAAGTCAGGAATCATAACCTACATGTTGTTTGTCAACTTCACTAACTCTATAAACATGCACTTATATAAAAAACTATACAAAAACACTAATCATTAAAACTGAACTACGGAATACAGGTCACAATGCGTCTTCATTCGTCTACTAACACCTACGACTAAACGATGGAAAATGTCCGGAAAAATCCTGTTTCCTTCGATTGTAGGACTGTAGGTCCACGCCTAGTTTTGACGAGGGTGGCTGACGTCACTTTTCTGCAGGGTAGGACAGTTAGGTCCACGGGTGTCGGCGTGGACTCACTGTCCTACTTTTAAAAACTGACCTGGTCGTGCAATCATTTTTCTACCTGCGCTCATTCTTCATTCTGAGGAAGAATGTGAGTGATACTTCCACTACACACGCACAGCGTACTGCTTAGGCAGTAAATATAAACAACAGCTTACTCAAACCAAAACTCAATGTATCACATATGAAGTAAATTACTAATTGGGATTAAATTTGATCAAATTCCGTACATCACTACATTACTACCTGAGTAATTCGGCAATATCCCAATGAATGTTGAACATCTACAGTAAGTTTGTTTTAATTATACCTTATCTTGGTCCATCGTTACTGTAATACGGTATATGCGAGTAGACACGTCACTCATAGTACACGTTAATTGAAATGGATAGTTGATTGTTTATTATTACTGTTATTAATGAATATAACACTTTATATCATATTTAATATATCACATTTATAATTGTATTCAAATCACTTTAAATAGATAACTATACATAGACATAGACAAAATTTTGTATTACCTTAAATAGTGGCTCTTGGCCCATAAACCAAAAATTCAATGAAACTGTCTACAGAGACATATTAGCTTACACAAAAGACGGTGCGAGCATATACGAATACTAACATGTATCAAGAGGTAAGATATTATTAAAAATTAAACTTTTAAAATAGGTATAACTCAATTAGGGAAATTTGTTGATTATTTGTTAATACTTTATGTTTATTAAAAAAACTTGCAGTATTGACAAATTTACAAAAGGTTATGAAAACTACTTATGATCTCATATTAACAATTCTTATTTTTGAATTACCAATACATGATTAATTATAATTAACAGATAAATGCTGAATTGAATAGGAAAAACTAGATCAACCTAAAATGTAAGTTAACTTTCGACTTACAAATTTAATATAATTCAATATTAAATTGTACAATTTAAAGTATATTTTTACCAAAACTTTTAATTTTCTTATCTGAATATGTTTCTTACTATGTGTTCAAACAGTGGTTGCAGAAAAGGTTAAATAAGTAGTTGTTACTATCAAGCTAACTCTATGCTTTCAACACCAAATATAAATAAATTGAAAATAGTTGTAAAATAATTACACATATGATTGTGCTATCATAAAATAATATTAATTTTAAACAGAACAGTTTAACAAAAACTGTTAACTAAAGTTAACAGACTCGTATTATATAAAATTCTTGTTCTAACTACCTGATTTCCCGTGCATTTTACAATTCTTTAATAGTTGTTTTTAAAAGACCATTATAATCGTTACAGCAATTCTTAAGTTATAAATGGTGTATAACTTAACAATACAGAAAATAACCCGACTTTCATTTATGCATTTAGCTTTTTGTTTCAATCTTTCTGTAGGTGGTCTTCTTCTGTAGCGAGTCAGAAAGAACTAGTAAAAGTACAGTAGTCTACTGAATAATATTTAGCAGATATAGAGTATATATCTCGATACATCCGTTCAAGGGCAGTAGATGTGAGTACGGCGATCCCCTGTCAAACCCTCGTCAAAAGAAACCCGTGAGTCGGACAGTAGGTCCACGGTTTCGGCCTGGGACCCACTGTCCACCCCTTCAGAAGCAGGTAAGAAATTATCTCGACAGTTTTACGACGTGGACCTACAGTCCGTTTACCGTTTCCTTCACTAGTGAGGGTGTTGCGCTATGACCAAAGTTCCAGTGAGACTTCTGTATTTTATGTTTTCTGCGGTCTGGTGTTGAGGTAGGGACAAAGGCACTTAGGCGTTGTCTTTGGCCCTGTATATGTGTTTCCTTGTTGTTTTTAAGTAAGAAATAGTTGTTCTCCTAGAAAGATTTGCAAATAACTCTGGAAATTCACATGGGATACAAATTCTGTTCAATCTCACGGTGCAAAATGACACAACCATATTTAACCTCATTTCATTTGCCCATTGGTAGTAAATCATTAACGCTTTGAGAAACTCTGCAGGCCAGTCACTCGTATACCGTGCGAAATAGCAAAAACGTTGAGTGATTTGCAAAGCTATTGGATGCTTCTGAACCGAATGTCTCGTAGAACCTGTCCTCATAGCTCCCCATAAAGTGTGGTAGTTGTCACAGAGGCCGTTTATTTTATATCTCCTCTGGCGTCTATATTTATTTACAACCACGAGCGTAAGTTATGTCCGGGCATGTCCGCAGTAGCCTGCCATTGCGAGGCAGACGCTACCAGCTACCAGCTACCAACAACCAGCTCCCTATATCACAACGTGCCGCAGCCATGAGTTATCGTAACACTAACCCAGCAGCAATAGCAGTGATTCGTTATCAGTAGCACATCTCTATGTATTGTCGTTACATATTCATAAAGCCCGTGAGTGTAATAAGTGCGGCGCCCTTTGGGTGCAACCGTGATTTGTTGGTTTATAAATCTGTTGTGGTACCGTTCGGTTGTCAAGGGACCGGATGAGTTCACAATCGATGTTGGAAATCGATAGACACTAAGTACTTTTGTTCCTTTATTTTTCCTTTGTTCACAATCGATGTTGGAAATCGATAGACACTAAGTCCTTTTGTTCCTTTGTTTTAAAATTATTACTTTTTATAACATTTAAATATAATATTTTAAAAAAAACATCAAGTCTTTCGGTCTTTTTTATTTTAATTTTAAAAATTAAAATTTATTTTAAAATTAATTAAAAGTTTAACCAACCACCCCTCCTTGCAAAAGAATCTGTGTTAATAGTAAGACAGGAGATGCTAATGTTGGGGTTATGCAATACAGTATTTAGATATTCTATTTGTTGAAAGACTAAAATACAAATTAGTTCTGTAACTTGGACGGTACGACAACTAGATGTGGGCTAGTAACCACTACTTGGGTCCCCACCAAGATTTCTTTTTACTGTGCGCCATCGAAGTATTATCACTCGAGAATGGCAAGTTTTCTGTTCTGTACACTAGAATATTGTATGAAACAATTTATATGCAGGAAATATCGATTTCGATTCCATGGAATTGTTTATTTATTTAGTTATCATCGGACAAACCATTTTAAATTTAGAATAGCATGGTATAATCACTCATCCTGCTTTATGTCAACGACATAGAATCATCGCTTCTGCATGGAAGAATAGTGCAGTTTGCAGATGATACGACTGTTTTTTTTTTTTTTTCAATGCAAGATCAAGTGAAGTTTTGGAACAACAGGCTTTTGTTGATATCAAAAACTGTGTCCCAATACTTCAACAGCCTCAACCTCACAATAAACTCTTCAAAAACCAACGTTTTAAAATTTTCTTTGTGCACTGCGGGCAACCAGTGTGGACCTGACATCTTGATGGGTGACTCCACACTGCACGAAGTCTGCTCTTCAAAATTCCTTGGAATGTACCTTGATCGAGGACTGTCATGGAATGTGCACATTGATCATGTTTGCGCCAAAATCTGCTCAGGCATCTTTGTTCTGGGGTTTTTAGCAAAATACTGCCCGAGTCAGGTACTGATTACGGCGTATTATGGCTTGATATACCCCCACCTGGCCTATGGAGTGATCCTTTTGGAAGCTTGTGCTAACACTCAGTTCCAAAGAGTTTTCAGACTCAAAAAAAGCAATTCAAATCATCGCAAAAATCAAATTCAGAGAGTCGTGCAGGCAAGTTTTCAAGAAATTGCAGCTGTTGACTCTGCCATGTCTCTGCATATTGGAAACAACTATTTTTTGTTTGAATAAATGTACCTTAACCAGAGGCCAAGGCATACACATGTATGAGACACGTGGCAGAGCAAACTACCGAACTGGTAGACACAGAACGGTGGTTTATGAACGCCTGCCCTCACAAGCGGGTGTTCAATTCCTCAACAGACTGCCCAATTCAATCAAAGATGCTCCAACGCCAAAGCAGTTTAAGACTCGCCAAAAACGCTTGTTGGTGTCTCAAGCATTTTATAATGAAGGTGAGTTTTCTGCTTTCAACTGGGAGGCTGCCCAATTAGAAGACTGACCCTACTGTTCGATGTAGGTTTCATTGGTGATAAATGAAAGAGAAACAACAGCTCTAAACAACAAAATAAATAGATGGCAATAAACAATAATAAAGAAAAAAGTAGAAAATAACACCCTCTCGCTCGCTCGCACTCATATCATATATATAGCATATATTATTCTGAATTACAGTAATAAGTATCTAGTGTACCTTCAGTAATCGATAGGAAAATAAATATTTTAGATACTTCACACATGTAAAATGCACAAGCTGTATGTGTTTAAGAAATTATTCATCTAGATAAGTCATTATTTCTCTTCTGTTTTCAAGAGTATCATTGAAAAAATCAAAGTTGCCAGCCGTTGAAACCTGTCCATAGCTCTGTTCATCTCGTAGTTGGTGGATTGGTTTCCTCTACCATGAAGTGTCAGTTGAGGACCTATCTCAGGAGCTGCGTCTGCAACCCCATGAAAAGCGAAGACTTGCTGCTGACCTCGTCTTCCTTCACAAGGTTATAAACAGTGGAGTAGACTTTCCGGACTTACTCCGCTTGATAAACTTCAAAACTCCCCCCTCTACTCCCTCCGCTGACCTTTTTGCACCATCACCGAACGAACTATGCAGCAGGCAGCGTAATGACACATCTCCAGAGAATAGGAAATGGCATATGTACGAGTGTGGACTATTTCAGAGCTAAAGAGCAGGGCTCGTTCAGACGGAAGGCGATGCATCTTTAGCATCCTCATCAACAGTTCACCCTTGTGGTGCAGTGCGTTTGGAGCTTCGGGTGACGCCTTTAGAGAGCCACACAATTCCAGTGCAGTCCTTCAGTGTTTTGAATGGTGCCTTTTGAAGTCTCACGCAGTTGGTTTGTTTGGTGCCATCTTTTCTTTCAGAGGGTATGTCTTTGTCTTAATTATTTGTATTCTTCTTTGCATTTATTTATTATCAATATTTATATTATTATTGTTTTGTTATTTTGTTGTCTGTTGCTCATTATTGCTGCTTGCGTTTAATTGTTGCATTGTTGTCACCCACCTGCTTGTTACCCTCTTCTTAGTTTATCATATTGTTACTCTGTCACTTTATCTGTTTGATTGCTAATTATCTTTTTGTGTTTATTTTGCTTATATTTATATCTACCACGGTTATCGCACATTACTGTTGAATCATTACTGTGGCATTGTACAGTATTTTTGTCGTGGTATTAGTATTAGTTCTGCATTAGTATTAGTAATAGTATCATGAATGCAATACTTATCGATTAAAAAGACGTTAACTGAAATAACTTAAGACAACTATGTAAGTAAGCTGTTATGTAAAAGTGGAGATATCTGTTGGAATAAATAAATAAATACTAGGATCTTCCGAAGATTTCGTTCATGCAGGAACATCTCCTGGAATGTCTCTCATCTGGCCAGGATATCGTGAAGGATCTCATGGCCTCCACAAAGCGCGGTGTTCAGAAGGGTGGCTGTCCCCGTGACGTGGGAAAAGGGCCAATTTAAGTATTTTTAATACTTAAATTAAGCGAAAGTTAAATAAAGGCAGCTATTCTGAAAATGGGATGAAGTATAACTGACTAAGATACGGTCGATAAAACTCGAATGACCTACTTAACGAAGCCTGGTTACTTAACGAAGCCTTGTTACTTAACGAAGTCTTATTACTTAACGAAGCCTTGTTACTTAACGAAGCCTTATTACTTAACGAAGCCTTGTTACTTAACGAAGCCTTGTTACTTAACGAATCCTTGTTACTTGACGAAGCCTTGTTACTTAACGAAGCCTTGTTACTTAACGAATCCTTGTTACTTGACGAAGCCTTGTTACTTAACGAATCCTTGTTACTTGACGAAGCCTTGTTACTTAACGAAGCTTTGTTACTTATCGAAACCCGACACGAGGTCTTAAGTGCCCTGTTGGATTGCAGAATAAAATTAAAGTAATTAATAATTCAACAATAAATTGAACTAATTATTTCCTTTTAAATCTCTCCCATGGTTGCCATTAGAATCATATAGCACCTGCGTAACCTGAGAGGCAAAATAGTGAACCCCAAGGAGAACACAAAATTTAGTGCTAGGAGAAAGCTATGAAAGTTGGAGCCGGAATAACTTACAGCTGAAAATACTTAAACAGGATTCTGATCGTCTTACAGTTAAGGGATAAATGATTAAGGACCAGGACATGCATCATACAAATATGTGTTTTACCTGTTCCAAATCGAAATTCAATTTTCTCGAGTACTGTTTAAGACAAGATGCGTCCTTAAGAGAGTAAATTGCAGTTTAATCTTCTGTTAACTTTATTATGAAAACATTTGCCTGGGAAAAACTGATTTTTTAAAGTTTTTGATAAACTAAAATTTTTTTTGGAAACACATTGTAAGATCCGCCAGTCGGTATGATCACGGAGACTGATCATCCTCTCCTCCTACAGCGGCCACGAGAATGACTAAGCCACTACCATCTCGAGTCAAGTTACTCGGAGTGGTCCGTGATCCGCATCCCAATCGCCTAGAAAGACGAAGAGACTAGTGTTTCTGAAATTAACTGAAATCACGGGTCCCATCACACACGAGCAGGCTGAGCAAACAAATTGGCCGATGCAAATAAGGGTTCTGCTCGCGCATCTCGCGAGCTATGTGTGCACTTTGCATAATGGAACAGATTGGTCTGGGACAAAGGCCGGGGCCGGGTGATGCTGGGACGTGAAAGTCTTGTCACTCGACGTTCGAAACAGAGATGTTACTCGCTCCGCCTCATCCTGTACAGTACCTTCTCTTGTAGCCTTCACTGAGCTACATCGGCAAACCTTTACTTGCCAAGGTTAAATTTAAAATTAAAGAATAAACTAATGTAATCATAAACTTATAGCTTCATTCTGGTATACACCGTTGACGACAGGTCTAAAAATTAAAAAAGATTAGTCCAAGAACAGGACCTTGGCGTACTCCTGTAAAATGACGCGGGTAAAGTAATGAAAAGAAGAATGCTTTCTGTTGCATAATATTAATTACACATATATAATTTATTTACCAAAGTTCTACTTAAAATTAAAAAATAAACTAATGTAATCCCAAACGTATAGCTTCTTTCTGGTATACACCGTTGATGACAGGGCTGAAAATTGAAACAAGACTAGCTCAAGTACAGGACCTTGGGGTACTCCTATAAAATGACGCGGGTAAAGTAATGAAAAGAAGAATGTTTTCTGTTGCATAATATTACATTTACATATGTAATGTATTTACCAAGGCTCAGCTTAAAATTAAAAAAATAAACTAATGTAATCACATACGTATTGCTTCATTTTGGTATACACTGTTGACGCCAGGTCTGAAAATTGAAACAAGACTAGCTCAAGTACAGGACCTTGGGGTACTCCTATAAAATGACGTGGGAAAAGTAATGGAAAAAGAATGCTTTCTGTTGCTTAATATTATATACACGTATGTAATCATAACACTAATTACCATAAACTGAACTAAGGAACACAGGTCACAACATGTCTGCTCGGATCAACCAACCACTGGCATCTGACCAGTGGCCAATAGTAAATGACCTGGAACAATATGGTGGCTAGTCAGGAAACTGGAGTGGTTCTTGTTTTATTTGTTCATGCTAGGTGTACTTCAAATGGTCGTACAGGAACATTCAACGTTGACTTATTTTACATTCTCTATTCTGTTAGATTATTTAGATTTACTTTTTGGTCGTTTATGATATGATCGCTTCCTGGCATATAGTCCAAATTGTCTGTGATAGTATATTTTTAAATGAGTATGAGGAGTATAAGAATATTTTAGTTTATTTACTGGATTGTCTTCTCTATTGTACAAAAAAACTACACAAACTAATATGCATAAAAACAATCATTTTAGTAATTCAACTCTATACACCGCGTAAACAATGTGGAAATTGTCAAGTAACAAGTACGTAATTTCATTCGTAAAAGTGTAACATTTAAAATTTTTACTAACTTCCAGAATAATTAGAGAAAAATCTCGTAAACTTGAAGTGGTTAAATGGAAAATTATACAAATGCATTTTACAATTCTACAGCTTTGCACAATAACTTAATATACCACATAGAGAAAAATGAATGGTTGAGAAATTGATATTACTTTATATTTAACGTAAATACTAAAAATCACAAATAGCACACAGTATATTGTTATAAAACAATAGTATTGAATTACAAATTTGAATAATCTAAAATTATATTCTTTTATTTACTTATAAATATAACCATGATATCTTATTTACCGTCTAGAAGACTATCTTTGATTGCATGATTCAGTCATAAAATTATCATATTATGTCATAAAATAATTTATTAACATATAATACACATTATCTCCAGTTCAATTCTGTATCAACTCCAAAATATTAATCAAGATCTCGGGCAAAGATATTCTGTTTTTACTCTTTTGACCTAAAAACCCTAGTAATCAAGATCCACCTGGTAGCTTAGTTCTTCAATATTAGACAGAGTAAAGAACTGAAGGATAGGAATATTCTAAGTAGTGTATTTTGAATTAAACTATGAATGTTACTGAACTAGTGTGTAAGTTTAATTGCCAGGTAACATCAATATTACGTTTTTAAATTAATATAGAACGCCTTTATTAATTTTTTTTGCTATGTTGGCTAATTCTGGTTTTTTATGTATATAAATTATGCTAAATCAAATCTACTTCAGTAAACACACATTAATATTACATGACGATGAGGGTTTATTTTTTACCTGTACATACTTCAATACAATCGACTAGTTATAGAGTCAATTATTAATTTTGTTATTAAATTTGTATTTATGCATATTTCCAATACACAAAATATCATGTTACTTAATAACATTCATAACACAATTTTTGCAATGCATTAGCTGTAGAAGCCAAAATATATTTATTTACTTAGAAGGTTGTGTAAATTATATCTTGCTACGATAATAGACCTTACTGTCACCAAAGGTCTTATTTTTAAAGTTACGAGTTAATTGTGAGTTATAAAGTACGGTATGTCCACCGATGTCTTTCTAAACAAAACTTCTTAACTGATACAGTACATACCCTTGGTCTGAAGCCATATTTTTGTGGGAAAGGGTCAATGTTACACAGCTGATACAGTTCAGTGGACCCTTTCGTGGGTAGTAAGGCGTGTACCAGAATGGAGCCGAAGAATCTCCACCCTCTCGCTCTTCCAGCTCGTTGTATAGGGCTATGCATACATCCAAATATTGTCCTAACAAGTGTACAAAATGACAACAATGAGAAAGTAATTTCAGCTGTTAAATTCAACAATCAGCTGATTATTAATCAGGAGTTAAACAGCATTCATAACTTGATTAGTGTATCGTAAGTGAGGTATGGCAGTCGATAAAGTCTCTACTACCTCGTTATTATCTGTCATAGGGAAATATACTTGATATTAATGCTCATCTTAAAGTAACCCATATGTCAATACCTATTCTAATAACTTTTGAAGTAACTACTTCTCTTCGTGAGCTATGGATGTATGATTTGCACGGGGTAGGAAAATTTTTATTTTGCGTCACGGAACGTCACATCACGCATGTTCGCTCTGTAGCCGCTAGGGTCACTGCGTTTCTCCGTTCAGTGGCTATCCAGGCAAGCTAGTGAGAGGTTACTGTCGCCCCTTGTTGAAGTAACTACTTTTCGGTGGGCTATGGATGTATGATTAAAGGATTAAAAATAAATTGATTAGGTCTTCTCTGCCTAACAAAGCCGCAGTGTGTAATTTAATTGTGGAAGAAAATTAGTCTTTCTTTTAATTATAATTATAATCTTTACTTAATTACATTGTGCCTTATTTTACAATCTCCCAGTTATTACAGTTTAAAAAGTTTTATGGCCACTATTTTGAAACCTGACATGATATTTTTCTAAACAGGCCTTAATTAGATGAAAAACTATAAAATTTGAAATTTTCACTTTTATTCAATTGAAATATGTAATTATTATTCTAAGAATCACAAATAACGAACAGGTGGTAAACTATGCAAGATAGGACTACACTTTATAAAATATTTTACTTATTTTCATCTGACAATTCAATGGATGCATTTTGGTAGAGTAGTGTATGGAAACCATGTATATCTGCATCTGCACTATACAACAACAGAAATTAGCGATCAGCAGTTCTACGGTACCAGTCCACTTGGCGTGTGTCTCTTGAAGTGAAGATGTAATTAGATCTATCAGAATAACAAGCGCATATAACTTTATATTCACTTCAATGGAGCTAGATTGAAACCATTTACACAACTACAACTAATACACTTAAATATACTTCCCAAAGCACTAAAAGCTTGACTCTGTGTTATTTACTTTAAGAAATTTATATAAAAAATACATATCACGTATTTAGGTTCTTTAATGTAATGTGTTGCCTTAATTAAATAAACCCCATAAGTAACAAACAAGTTATATTACATTATACTGACTATATTTATTTTCTTGTTATCTTGATTATATGTCCTGGAGCTAATAATAATAAATCTTTATTCAACAAAGATGCATGCATATACATGTAACAATACACCAGAACACCATTCACAACTAAACATATGGATCAATAACTGCATCGTATACTAGGGTTTTCTAGGCAATGCCCGATAAAATTTCATTTAAGGTATTAAATTGCAGATAGATAGTACGTTCATTTATTTCACGTGGTAGAATTGGGTACCAGGTCCCCAGCATCCTTTAATATTTTACCGTTTATATTTATTCAACTTCTAACCAAGGACGTAGGAGTCCGGACCCTCATCCCAAATTTTCAATTTTTCAGTGACTCTTTTAGTAAACGATTATTATTATTTAAATTATTCTATATTACTGACATGTACTGCTGCAAGATCACTCTCAACATAGAAACGTTTCAAGAACCTTTTAAGGAACAAAACGAGGCCTTACTCTCTGTCCACTACGGGAAAAACGTCAGTTGTCTACCCCCCCCCCACAATTTTTTCCTGGCTACGTTCTTGCTTCGAATTTTAATAATCCCGATAAAGCGTAGCTCTCTCCTTCCACTCACAAAAATGTAGTTTAAATGTACAATGAAAGTGAGTGTATAATTAATTCTAACTAATTGGTTATTCGACACCAAGCCCTGCTGTGTGCGCACTTTCATTCTTACATAAAACACTGCTCTCAGACCTTGAGCCGTATACAGAATTGCATTTGCAATCTACTTTGCAAAATTTGCATTGTGCGAAAACAATCTTTGCAGTGGAGCTATGTTTTGCCTCCCTTTTGATCAGTGTGTATATTTATGTTTTTTTTATTCAAGTAATTAAAAATCATAATTCATCGCCTATCGTAACATAATAATCCCGATAGTCGTAGTCGTAGTTTTACAGGAATAGTTGTATTTTTAGAATGTACTCCATTGTCCATCTGAAACAATACTTTCGTTTCAATGAAGGAGGATTTATTCTCATTGGAAAACAAACAAGATGCTGTAGAAATATACGAATAAATTTCAAACTTAAATTTAAAATAGATTTAATTGATATAGATAAATATTTTTTAATTATTTTAGAATGTGTATTTATTTTACAGCAATAGTGAATTTAACTACTTCAAATTAATATCGAATTTTGTGACGGTGTAATATCAAAACAGTTCAGGACGAATCAAAAACGGGAACGAACATGTTAAGTTTTAAACTTTGTATCTTAAGATCACATGAGAAGTAAAGGAAAACATTTTCACTGTTTTTATCAAACATCAAATTTATTATTACAAATAAATGGTAAAATTTGGTGAATTTACGTCTTTTTTATTATATCCAAAGAGTGTAAATGTAGTAACTTAGTCATTTTTTATCCCATTGTAAAACGCAGATGATCAAATTGTTTGCATTTTATTGGGTATTAATAATTATGATACTGACACCTTTTTGCTATAAGAATAGTTTTCACACATTTCTTTTAAAGTTATAAAAATACAACCACCCAGCACTAAATATATCGCTATTTTTTTATTGCTCATTTATCCAAGAATTGTTTACGTAATCCTAACTTCACCAAGAGGATGCACTTTTTTAATGTCTCATTTATATAGGAGGTGAGTTGGTTTTGAATTATTTTGATGGAATAATTCAAACGTCCGTCATTTTGAAACAGGTAGAAGAATTTTGTTAATATTTTATTTTCAATAAGGTCTACCAAAGGTTAATACAATTCTCAAATTTCATATCTATATCTTAACTGGTTCAAAACATATAATTTTTTTTATGATAAACACACATACAGACAGGTAGACGGAAAACTAAAAGTTTTAGGACATACCTTCTTATGAACTTTTTGCTCACTTTTTGTGTGGAACAAAATCCAAAAGTATTGAGACACTTTTACAGAACACTTTGTATATGATTTGTTTTTAGAAAATAAGTATTTTGCAGCCTTGAATTGTCAATTAAATCTATGATTGACCTTAAACCATACATAATGTTTCATGCAATTGAGTAAGTTGTTTACAAATCTGTACGAACTCTCATTGCGAGCACAAAGTTTTAAGTAAGGGAAGAATAGTGAATAATTTCATCCACAGAGAAAGATATCTCCTTCTGAGTGCTTCATCCAATTTTAGACGAATGAAATTTGTCGCAACGCCTTCTATTTTTAATTGGCAAAATATACGTAGTACTATCATTTTAGAGTATTCCTAAAATGCAGGCGATTTGTGACCGTGAGTAATTCGATATTCTAGGAAGTAAAAGTACAAATAATATTTATTTTCTAAGCCGCTATGTACAGAGTACTGAGAAGTGAACGGAATAATTTCACTTAGTTTTATACTAAATTTGACCCCTTCGCTTTACCCTAAGGACGTTATACCCAACCTATTTTTAAGAACCTACATTTCCCATCTGGACCAGATCTTGGTAAGAACGTAGCCAAGAAAAAATTAAGTGTTGGTTAAGACAACTGATATTTTCCCGTAGTGGACAGAAAGTAAGGTAAGTGCAGTCAACCGCTCATTCCCCATTTTGTTCCTTAAAAAGTTCTTGACCTGCCTCAATGTTGAGCACGATCTTTCAGCAGTACACGTCAGCAGTACAGTCTGTAATCCTGAATTATTTCAATAATAATAACAGTTTCCTAAAAAAGTCATTAGAAACTTTGAAAATTGGGGGGGGGGTAACGGACCCCATGGCCCCCTCACTAGCTACGTCCTTGGACCTAGAAGACTTCCTTACAAAGGCGTCGTTGGTGGAAGACCATAGATAGGAACATACTCCTGCTTTGTCTAAGAGGTGTATGTTTCTATTTGTGGTAAGGTTCATTCAGAAAAATTTCTGATCCTTTCTACCTGTGGCGATTTTAGCGAAAAATCCGGTACTTTTAAATTAATATATTAGAAAATATCTCTAGAAAAAGCGAACCACATAATACCGGAAAAATTTAATAAGAAAACGTTTTTGAAAATCCTGTTTCTGTACAGCGATTTTTCTTCAGAACTTAGATTTGGCTGTTTTCTTTCTGCAAATTTATTAACAGTGGGACACTAAAGAATTATTTTTCTGCTTAAATATGCTTAAACTTGGCTTATGTTTTTAGAAAATTCTTTAAGTTGTAGATGAAAAAACGAACTTTTAAGATGTAAAATAATTGATTTTTCATTTTTAGCCTACGGGTTTATGCCATAATTTAGATTTGAAAACCTGAATGAAAGTGGAGCATGGTCCTAAAGTATTTTTCCAGACCGATGTTTTTTAATTTGAAAATGCTGGAGACCCAGAAATTAAGTTGGTAATTTTAAGCTATAGTAGATTTTAATTAATAACTTCAATATTTTTCGCCCCAAACTTACAGTTTTCTTAGTAGTAATAATTTTAAAAGACAAACACTACAATATTACTTTTGAATTATTGTACTCAAATATTTACTGTAGATTTTTATATGCAATCCAATATAATAACATTTTCCCGCTAAAATTCTTTATTAAGAAACCGACATAACCATCTTACACATCGTACCATTGCCCTTCAGTACATCCGCTTGCTACGCGACAACTTTTGATAAAACTAGCGTAGACTCTTAAAACTTGTATTGGATTTTCATGGTCCGAGAAAGAACTCTATTGACTTTATACACGCAAATGATAATAACACTTTTTGGATATGTAAGTGCTTTGGTAATATTATACGTATTGTAAGGAACTTCATTCTATTATATTAACAGTAAGTATAAAATATCGTGTGCTGCTACCTTTTTGTTTACTATAATAAATATTTTCCTAAAATAAAATTGCTGCCCAATTCCAAAGACAGTTGAAATTTGTGTACGATACGATAACTGACATAGTTTATAAAGCAGATTTATTCTTTTTGTTAAACCATTTGGCAGTTTCTAAGAATAATCTGGTATTAACGCGCTCGCTGTGAAGCTTTTACGCTCTGATGGAAATAACGATTTCAATAACCTCCCCACAAGTGGGGGGGGGGGGCGGGATAAGAGTTTCAGAATTCAAAAACTGATTTTCAGGAACTCTAGCTTGAGTGTATATTCGATAAACGTGGACGATACATTACAAACCGAGCTTGATATATCCATGTATTATAAATAAATTAAAATTTGCACAAATTGGTTTTGGCGTTGTATTTGCATAACACAGAATAAGCAACGTATTACGGTTATCCATTCCTAAACGTCCATGTTTCTATATTTTATGGCAAAAATAACTTTATAAAACAATCTTAAATTTTACTAAAATAAAAATATGTTTTGAATATTTTTAAGTTTATTTTATTTCTTACTTGTACCTCTATATGAGTTACTCTTAAGGTTTCCAAATTCAGAGTTATAATTAAAGAATTCAACATTATAATGTGATCATGTGAAGGACTGTATGCAAATACTAAATAGTATACACTGTTGTCATTTTGTTATTTGTCACAAGTATATCACAGCCTATTAATAAAACAGGCATATAATTAAATTGCATTCAATACGTACAATGTACTGTAGCTACTATCGTTACAGTTATGTACCGCAATAAACTTGTTCAGCATCTTAAACGCATAAATAATTGGCCAATAATCACTTGTGTGGAAAGTTATTTTTATAATAAATTCAATACTGGCGTTTGGCGTTGATCTGTTTCAACCACTTTACACGTACTGTAGAGAGGATAATTAACCAACAAACTACCGACACGATTAGGAATTTTATTCGATTAGAACTGCATTGATCACCCTTTTGCGGTGTTGGGATTCTTTGTCTCTGTAATGCTTTTAAGCTCCAAATTTGCCAAATGATCATTTAAATTTGTTACGGGATGTACCACCATTTAATCGAAATTTAGGATTCATGCGATAATTTTATTCTGCTTTCATAATTCTTTTAGCACTATCCCTGTGTAAATAAATATACGAAATTCAAAATTTACATATTTTTTTTTGAGGAAAGGAAGGAAACGAAAAATTGTAATAATTTTTAAATTATATTTTGAAAAAAAAAATATTTTATGCCTGATTATGAACTACTCTAATAGTACAGTAACTATGTTTACAGAAAAAGAATAAAAATTATAAAATTATTTATAAAAACTGTAGAATCAAATATTTAAATTAAAACATTTTATACATGGTGCACAATATGACTATATAGTGTGGTGCATTAAAATTAGCATATAGTGTTAGAGTGTTGTGATATAAATGTTAATTGTCTATCTCAAAAACTTTAGAGGCTATTTAATAATGTGTTTTAAAACCCCTTGCTTTTCGGAAATTTGAGTCCAAAATTGTACCGTGTCCTGATATTTTCTCTTCTTCTAATACTATCTGTCTCCTATTTAATAACTACCTATTAGAGCTATAGGAGGAATACATCATTTGCATTATTTAATTTTTTTCTAATCCATAAAAATTAAAAAATACAAAAAATCCTAAATAAAAAAATATTTTTATGAAAATTTTGTATGAATTTTTTATCAGAAACCAATAAAACTTCCAAAAAATATCCAAACATGATTAAAAAGGAAATATTAAAAAAATAATTACAAATTCACATTTTTAAATGCCGGGGGAACTCCTTAACCACTTATCAATTAAACAAACCCCACTAATAATCACAACTCCAATTTAAGGTTGCGTATTAACACCTGGACCTTTAGCCCGTAGAGTAACACGTGCCCATTCATAAAAGCCGGTCGGCTCCTCAGGGACTCGATCAAGTCAAGTCCCTCTGGAAAGGAGAGAGGGAAATTGCTGCAGAGGTAATTCATTGAAGAGAGCGGGAGAAGTATGAATGGGGTAAACACGGGGGTGCGTGCCTGAGGGTCCTCGAGTGCGTGGGCGTAGGAAGTCTCAGGAAGTCATTCAGAAACGCAAGAGAACTCTTTGTCACCAGTCGGTCCATTGTGCTCACGCATAAGCTAGAAAGTGCCTCTTACAGGCTACTTAAGAGGGACAAAATATTAATACTAAATGTTTTTAAACCCACACATGTTAACCTCTTTTTATTTATACATCATTACAATTGAAAAAGTAGACAGATTTAAAAGCTAAAGTTGTGCCCTAAAATAAAAATCCTTATTTTTTAGCAAATGAAGGAACACGATTTTCCGGACATTTGCCATCGTTCAGTGAAACAAAACATCAGTAAAACTACGTTTCGAGATCTGCAATCTGATCTCTTCTTCAGGTAAATAACTAACCTAACACATAATTACAAACTAGGCTAAAATAAACAAATCATACCACAGCGTTGTGACACGCCTAAGTCAGGAATCACAACCACCATGTTGTGTGTCAACTTCACTATCTCCAAATCATGCACTTAATAAAAAACAATATAAATACAAAAATACAAAACAAGCAAATATTGGGTATAAAAATTAAACTCTGATTAGTCTAAATATAATTGAGAATAAGTTGTTGAATAATAAATATTACTTTACAAAACTTTATGGACGTATGGAATTGTTGCGGATTTATTGAATAAGAGTGATTAAAAAAGCATGGTCACATAAGATTTACTTGATTTCTGAGGAAGCTCAACAGACTCACGGAAGTATAAACAAAAGTACGGTACTTGAACTAAGCAAATTTATGATCTTATTATTTCAGGAGATTAAAGTATCTGTTCCATCCCGCATTTTAGTATCAAATCAGTTCAAAACATTTAAGCATTTTTAATTTTATAAGTTCACAAGTTCTGAAACTGCGTGTTGTTTGTTCCTTGTGATAATCAACAAACAAATATTATTCCCGGAATAAGTTTAAATCACAAGCAATCGGAAGAGTTAATATATCAAAGCACTATTATACAGAACTTGTTTGCACAATTTGTTTTTAATTGAGTAAATCCACTTGTCAGGATCCAATACCTAACATTGTGTTGGATACTGTGTTGGATCCACTTGTCAATTTCAATTTCAGCGAATCGATTTCAAATAAATTTTTTAATACGTTTTTTTCATAAGCTGCTGTAAAACAAAATGTAAAAAAAATGTAATGTGTCCAAGAGTGAAAAGGATACTCTAGAAAAGTCAATAAATTTAATTATATCCAAGAGTGAAAAGATAAGTAATTAAAAAGATGTAATGTTTTATCACTTTGTTTACCTTCTTGATACTGAATATCGACTTTTAATATTCGAAATTTTGTTTACCGATCCTGAACATCCTAACGGTTTGTTATTTTCGCAGGATTGTAGCTCATTTTCAAGTTTTAATTATTAATTAAGCAATTATAGTTGAAATTATTTAATTGTTGTAGACGGCCACAATAGCCATTTTTGGCATTTTTCCTCGAGATCGAAAATATCATGCAGTGAGATTTGTCATTGCCTCTACAGAGTATAAATTACTAGCAAGTTAAACGTTTCATTTTGAACCTTTGCTTCAGAATACTCTAAATCGAGTCAGATATTTTTATCTGTTGTAAATATAACTAGTTTTCTGTTAAAATCTTAAATATAATGTTTTTGAGAAAAATCATTTTTAAAAGTTACTAATTTTTTTAACTACCGATCAAATGTTCGTACTTTATAAACATTATCTCAATTTTCACGTACATTGTTGTTAAACTGTCCGTGAGTAACGTACATTAAAGTTGTCCAAAGTTAAAACTTTGGATTAAATCTACATATACAATTCTTTACTATCATTTTTCAAAATTATAAATGTCGTTTTTCAGTAACAGGAGAGTTAAAGATAATATTTAAAAAAACCACCCCTAATCTCAAGTCAAATCACCTTCGAAGAAGGAAAAGCCAGCTCTGAACCATCTTCTTCAGTCAAAGCAAATAAGGGATGGCACACCCTTATGTCTAGGCTGGCAAGAACCTTTGATTCTTAGGGAAAGAACCCTATCAACTCCAACAGTCATCTCCCGCAGTAGACTAGACCTATCGAATTACCCTTGCACCCCAGAATCTCAACGTTTACGGTTAGTGATGTACCGTTCCTGGACATCCTTAAGGTTGCCCAAATTTAAGTGACACATCGGTTTTTGCTGTACCCAGTGTGGGTTCGACTGGAAGGTATAAACCAGCCAGTATGGGGTAGCTCTATATTAGAACTTACATGTTTCAGACTATACCTCATTTGATTTCCACCTTGATTCAACAATTTTATGGATAAAATAGCCTCCCTATAGGGCCTAAAAGGATTAAACTACAAAACTTTAATTATTTACAAATTTTAAACGAGTAGATTAAAAATCCAAGAATAAAATGGCCTATAAATTGCAGCTGAAATTTATCGTAAAATAGAGAGTATTTCATAGCAACAATTCAAGGTGGAAAGTACATCGTATTGTAAAGTTGAGAGAAACTTTGAAATCGTTCAAAAATTATGTTTAGTTTAGGCCTAGACAAAAAAGTATGAAAGGTTTAAAAACATACTTAGGTTTAAAAACACAAGTACAACACACATTAAAAATGCCCTGTATACATATAGAAACGAAACAAACTACGCTATTGTAACATATTTTAAAGCGTATAATCCGTTATGCTCAAAATATCAGTTTTGAAGGTTCGTCAACCAGCGAACACACCAAACCTGGGTTGGTACGCGAAGCGGAAAAAACGTATTCTTCTAAGTTATCAGCTGTTTGTTCAAAATGTCGAAAAGTATAATTTAATTGTAATACAATATTCAGTGACAAGGACCTAATTATTCCTTTCACAACCCAAGTATGTAGGCCAAGTTTCTCAACAATGTATACTGCTAACCCAGGCAATATATGGGATTGCAAAGTACAGGAAAGAGCTCATGTTTCAATTAACGACTATCGCGACTCTAATTGTTGGAATTCAATATTTATACAAGCGGCATTGTTCCAGGAATTCGACGTTTCAATCAACTGTTATTTCATCGTGAACAAATATTTATTCGTATTCGCCCTTCGCAGCTAGATAAAGGGCAATGGCTTATATGGATCATTTATAGGTAAAAAGATGGTTTAATTGTTTTAAAACCAGACAAAATTAAAATACACACCCACTTGCGCGCTCATACATAAAGACACTAAAACGTGTTTTAAATCCTGTGATATGTGCACATTTTATCTTTCCAGGCTTTCGTGTTACTATAAAAGCACCAGTAATAGGTAAATTTACTCTTGAAAATTTCATAAAACAAATGCAAATAAATAAATAAAATGCTGTTCCCTACTGCAATTCTATATTTAAAAGGTTTATAAACCCAGCAGGGATCACTTCTGGCTGGTTTATACCTACCAGTTGAACCCACCACTGGGCACAGCAAAAACCGATGTGCCACTTTCAATCTGGACAACCTTATGGATGTCTAGAAGCGGCACATCACTGACCGCAAATGTTGAGATTCTGGGGATCATGGGCAATTCGATAGGTCTAGTCTACTGTGGAAGATGACTGTTGGAGTTGGTGGGGTTTGTTCCCTTACCTCAGAGGTTCTTGTTAACCTCAACAAGGGTATGCCACCCCATGCC
This sequence comes from Homalodisca vitripennis, assembly GCF_021130785.1. Lineage (NCBI taxonomy): Eukaryota > Metazoa > Arthropoda > Insecta > Hemiptera > Cicadellidae > Homalodisca > Homalodisca vitripennis. The sequence goes on from NC_060207.1 coordinate 227,001,621, forward strand.
TACTTTGACTGGAGAGGCTGGTTCAGAGTTGGCCTCCCCTTCTTCCGGGATGACTTTGAGATGTAGTGCCCTAATTCTTCCTCATGGATTTCGATAGGAGGCGGCCCCTACTCCCTAACCTTACCCATCCTGAATATCCTATTACTTCAGAAGCAGGTTCTTACAGGACTAAGTGCAATTTATAAGCTTCTTGTCCTAAGAGAAAAAAAAGGTTTATAAGGAAAGGAGCAATAATCGCATATTGAGTTACGTTGCTGAAAATTGAGATAAATCAATCATAACAAAATTCATTCCATGCGCAAAAAGATGTAAAATATGCTTAGCAGAACACTTTTTATTCCTTACCCCTAACTGATTACCGCGCCGTGACGTTGGTCCCGGAAACTCGAAGTACTCTTTCGGAGTCACAAGCGTTTCAAATGAAGCATCCTGGTTGAATAAGGTTTTTTATCTCATTGTTTGCAAAGCTGCCCTGACAAGACTCGGGAAAAAGTATTAAAAACTGTCCTGCAGTTATGCAAAGAGGTCTCCTGGCAGATTTGTAGCGGTAATTTTAAGCTTTTAGCGTTTACCCAATCTCCTCGTTTTAAATAAATTTGGATTCTTTGAATCACATAAACCTTTAATTTTAGATCTCAAATCTCAGAGTCATCTCATTTTAAAATGTTGACTGGTCTCTCCCATTTTTTGAAAAAGGATTTAATTTTTAAATCTTGCAAAAATGTCTTTAAGTAATTTTACTTATTATACAAATGCAAAAGATATTTTTTTTCAATCAATTGATCTGAAGTTGAGGTGAGGAGGTGGGCTTTGGGGACACCCTGTATATTAATCAGATCCTCAAGAATACATATTCCTAATAGTAATTTTGGCAATAGTTAATAAGTAGCGTTAATTGCGGGGGAAAAGGGTCGAATTAATAAGTTTCTTACAACGGTGTTGTACCTAGGTCTCGTCTACCTTAAACAGCAGAGCTGATTAGCAAATAAGTTAAATAATTCGTAGTTTAAGTAGTTTTATACAGTTATATAAGTGATACTCATGAATATATTCGATTTTTCAAGAAGGGATCATATCTTCAAACATATAGTGGAAGAAAGTCTGAAAAACATTGAAATCCAAAAGGATATCGCCATCAACTGGTTGTTACGAATTTACAGATACTCGCCAAACCACACAACACTTGAATCCAAAAGGATACCACCACCAGCTCGTTGTTAGAATCTTACAGATACTCGCCAAACCACACAACACTTGAATCCAAAAGGATACTACCACCAGCTCGTTGTTATAATCTTACAGATACTCGCCAAACCACACAACACTTGAATCCAAAAGGATACCACCAGGAGCTCGTTGTTAGAATCTTACAGATACGCGCCAAACCACACAACACTTGAATCCAAAAGGATACCACCACCAGCTCGTTGTTAGAATCTTACAGATACGCGCCAAATCACACAACACTGGAGTCCAAAAGGATACCACCAGGAGCTCGCTGTTAGAAAACTAGAGATACGCACAAAACCACACACAACACTGGAGTCCGAAAGGATACCACCACCAGCTCGTTGTTAGAATCTTACAGATACGCGCCAAATCACACAACACTTGGAGTCCAAAAGGATACCACCACCAGGAGCTCGCTGTTAGAAAACTAGAGATACGCACAAAACCACACAACACTGGAGTCCGAAAGGATACCACCACCAGCTCGTTGTTAGAATCTTACAGATACGCGCCAAACCACACAACACTTGAATCCAAAAGGATACCACCACCAGCTCGTTGTTAGAATCTTACAGATACGCGCCAAATCACACAACACTGGAGTCCAAAAGGATACCACCAGGAGCTCGCTGTTAGAAAACTAGAGATACGCACAAAACCACACAACACTGGAGTCCGAAAGGATATCACTTGGAGCTCGCCGTTAAAAACCGTCCCTTTCTTTTATACGAAGCTTTTCTTTGCTTTTCCTTCTACGTATTAAAAGGCTATCTTTGGACTTAATATAACCAAATTAAAATACATGAAACTAATTTTTACGTTTTAAATAACTTTAAAACATCTTAATGCTCCAGAAATCAGAGAATATTTTCTTAAATAATATAGTACATTTAAATATATATTAGGATAATATTTAGTAATCTAAGTCACAATCGAAGAATTTAATTGAGATATGTAACGCACCTACAGGCAAGTTTAGTAAACCACTAAACTCAAAATATGATTTAGTTAACCAATTACTTCACAGAGTATGTAGCATTTTTCAAAAAGTGTACTAAAAGTATCGTGTTTCTGAAACGTGTACTATTTAAAGTTAAATATTAATTCCGTAATTATATAATACATACAGTATATCATTTATGAAAAGAATTAAACATTGTATAAGAAAATTATAATCAAAAAACATTCTGTACGCTAGGGAGGTGGAATCAAGAGATTAAAGTGACCACTACTTTTTCTAAGAAGGAACCCTGAAGTTGTGGGAGTATAGTCATATCTCGTAGTTTATGAAGGAGGTGAGGGTAAGGGATGTTGGAAGGGGAGTGAGATAAAGTCATGGGAAAAGCGGGGGTGGTTCTCAGAATCGAGTCGGATTTCCAGGAAACCACCATTACTCTTCTGTGAACAGCTGTCCGCCACCACACCCGTAACGCGCTCACTATTGTTTCATTCAATAAGCCATCAGTGTGAAGCGTAGGCTGGCTTGTTAGAAGACTGATGCCCTTCACTAGCGGTTTAATTAAACTCTCAACCATTCACTAATCTGTTTTTCAAAACTCTTAACATGTTCTTGTAAAAAGCGTGTTGACGATCTGGCAAAAGTCTGCTCACTCATGTTGATATAAAAAAAAAAAACAATTTTGGTGTAGTAATAAAAAAAAAACATTTAATTAAGTAAACCGAGTAATGGACTGTTATATACAGCCATCCAATTTCAAGTGGACGATGATTCAGTTGCTGGTCTATAGAATATAATCTAAATGCAAGTTCCACGGTTCGGTCTCCAAAATGAAATTGAAATACAGCGTAACTGTAAAAATAAATTTAAATAAAAATTAAATTATAACATCTCCTAACCTAATAAAGCTTGATCCCTTACATAGAGAGTACTTCTCAAGTAGAAAATTTATAATTTTCAAACTTTCTACTACCATTAAATATTTCTTGGAAAATATTCATGAGGGTCCAAAAATGCGCAAAAACATATACCGACTTGCTCTACTTAGTAAAAACATTTGCTAATAGGAGAGTTTGATTATCTATAAATGAGTAGGAAGTACTCGTGGTTCTATTAATTGTGGTTTTATTTGGTAAAGAAAACTGTAATATAAGAGTAGAGAAAAAGTCTTTCTTAAAGTGGCTAAGAATGGAATGTTTATACAAACGTTACACAGAACATTAATAAATAAATTTAAACAACATAAGTGTGCAGGATCCAAACATAGCAGTATTTGATATTCAAAAAGTCTCTTACCCCCCCCCCCTCCCACAGAGAATACCTATTTAACCACGAATGCTACACGAGGTACCTAGTTATAATAAAAGAAAAATAATTAATACTAGGCTACTAATTGACATATATATATATATATATATGCTGTGTATATGTATGAGGTACTTTTTGGGCAAATATATATATATATATGTCAATCTAGAATCACACAATATCACACAGTAAATATTAAAAAAATGCTCATAACAAATTAAAAAATTATAAAAATCGCTACCTGACAAATATAGGCAAATTTTTAATTCGAAGCACAAAAGGTGCTTGTAAATCGAAGATTAGCCTGTAATACCAGTTGTCCTATGGTTGTTTAGTCTTGTACTCCAGGAGCCAATACCCAATTTACATTGTAAAAGGAACCTGGGTTTTTTTTAAATCGATGGAGAAAAAAGAAGAATCTAACTTCAGTCGCATTAGTTTTAGAGCTCAAAATGGGTGGTTATTAAAAGGGTTAAAAATATGAAATTGTATTTTTTTTTCAGATCATATTTGTCTTAACTTGACAATCGGAAATAAATGTTGAATCACCGTCCGCTAACCATACATATACCCTTAAAGTGGCGCCTTTCAATCCCTTGTATCTAGTTGTTGACGATTATATAAATATTATTCATATACGTAACGACCGGTTTTAAGTATATCAAGCTAGGAAATTATAATGTACAAAACATATTATCGTTTCAAATTGTTAACCCTTTCGGTACCGTTCCATTTCGGCCTTCACCGAAACTAACATGGCTGGCGATTAGGAAGAATTCATCTCTCAAGAAATCCATGTTGTGCGCTAATGCAATCAATCAATCAATGATTGATTGGTTGAGTCAATATGAGTCAGCTAGTAAACTCACTACAACCTCATCATCGCATTCAGAGGTGGTTCATGTACTGTAGTGAATGTCTAAGACTATAGTGATAGATGTATGTCTTATCTGCGTAAGGAGACAATACATTCCATTGAGCACGATAAGGGATGGAATTTAACACAACGGGAGCTTGAATATATGGAATGTGGGGGCGAGGTAAAGCACCTAGCCGCAATTCCAGGAAACTACCATTATTCAGCTGCGAACAGTTGTCCCCCACACTCTGCCATATCGCGCTCACTATTGTCTCATTCAATTAGCAATTGGGAGCTCGCCTCAGCTGTGTAGGTCGGCTTGCAACGACTAATGTCCTCCGGTCATCAAGCCATGCAATTACCAATATTGTCAACTCAATAATAATAATAATTGTGATGCGAACGTGTAAAGTACTTATTGCAATTAACAAAAAAGAAAATTCAAAGCCCTTATTCTCTTCCTTACTGTAACACTCCTCTTTGGTAACTCTTCTTCAGGGTTTTACATCTTGATTTGTCTTCCTGGGTCTCCCCTTTTTCCTTGTAGACTTTTACTTTCATTTAGTAAAATAGATAAAGAAAAAATAAGAAAAATAATTAGAAATATATAAAAAAGAAAAAAAGAATATATTGCATATTTCCCTTAACAGTTAAACATGCCTTTCAGTATATCGTTTGCTATCGTTTCCCTTTCAATGATTACTGCACTAGTAAATTTCCAGAAACCTATTAAAACAATTAAGACATAGTTCATTAGTAGATATATTCCTTAAAAATCCGTTACGTCTGCACAATTTTAACTTTTAGGCCTACCTTTTAATTGTTTGGTTAACATTTGTATGGCATATTTCTCCATATCCGCTTTCCACAATATTTTATCCGGATAAATATTTGTTTAATTGCTCCCAAAAGAGCAAAATTTATGTCACTTAGTTATTACAGGTAAAATTTATTCTTTTTCACATTTTGCACTGTTTTATAATGTGTGATAAAAAATATTATTTCTATTTTCATTACTAATATGCTAACGACAAATTGTTGGAAATGTTCTGCCCACTTTTGCAAGTAGAATGACCATAATTTATACAATACTAGCTGTTTCCCGCGGCTTCGCACGCTTTTCGTAAGCTTTACCCGTGTATGTGCACTTCTGGTTCAAGTGAATTATATTTCCAACGACGATGTAGAGTTTGTATTGTTGCCACGATCAATAAAATCTGTCAAAAGTGTATGTTTATAGCCATTGTCTACGTACATGTACTTTATTATAAAGTGGTCTAACACTAAAGCTTTAAGTTCAAGCAGAAATGTATTTTGAAGACAAATATACATCAAAGCTTAGCGCCTTCAAATAGTTTTTCGCTATTTAATATACTTAACTGTCTCGTAATCGCAGTTTATAGTGTGCAGGTGCTTTAAAAACTTTTAACTTTTGCAGTGCCGCCTGGTGGCGAGATACATCAATAGGCATAGCATATAAACCTTCTCCGTCGAAAAATACCTATACATACAAATTTTCATAATGATCGGTCAAATAGTTTACGATTCTATAAAGGACATACATACAAACATTCATTTATATTATATACTAGCGGGCCCGGCGCGCTTTGCTGCGCATTTCAATAATTTTTTGCAAAAGTTGCCCGCGGCTTCGCACGCAATTTCCCGTTGAAAACAGTACACTATATTCACTTATTCTTTTTCTATCACATTCTAAACATTGCTGAGATAATTGATAGTCGTTCCATCGTGAGCCTCTTGGGCGTATTATGAAGGTATGTACCATATTCCTGCCTCTATCTAGCTGTTACCCACGGCTTCGCACGCAAATCTTAAGAACCGAAGTCCTTATATTACTTAGTAAATTTTTTTTTTTTACTATAATAAATTTTAGATTAAATTAGTTATATCTCCGATGCCACGATTTAGCTTGCTTTGTTGTCTCGATCGAGAGAATATGTACACACGGAGTTTTGAGAACCATACTTCTGTCAAAAAAAACAACTAAGGTTGATTTTATAACATTCTTTATATTTGTAGCCAACGTAAGATAGTAATTATGATATCTGCATTACTCTTCTGATCAAGCATGAGCATGGTTTATATTAAATAAATATTGCAGTTAAAGGTGAATTTTTACGTCAAATTTGAATTGTATTATCTGGATAGTAAAGTCTATGTTTAACAGTGATTGCAAAAAACAGTTTTAAACAAAATTTGTCGTTTCTCTTAAGCTTACTCTATGCTTTAAAACTATAAGTGTAATATATGTTTACAAAGAACAGCTGATTAAAAATTTGAAAAGACGTTAACATATGTTTGCTGCAATGCATTTCTTATGGGTATTTCTGTAACCAGTGGGGCGGAATCCTGAATCGGGAAAGGGATTGGCATAGCTTATAAACCTTCTCCGTGGAAAAATACATATACGTACAAATTTTCATCATGATCGGTCCAATAGTTCACGATTCCATAAAGGACAAACATACAAACATTCATTTTTATATATATATATATAGATAACACTCTAAAAATAAAAATATATGAGTTTAGAACTAAGGACAACTTCACTTTTGCAATATTTGTGTGAGATTAAATCAAGAAACCCCTGATCAAAATGTATACAAAAGTATATGAGTTGTTATGAAAATATATAATTATAATGAAAATATTATTACTATTTTTAATGCGACAGGAATAAAACATTAAATAAAAATAATGAATTTAAATAAAGATTCTAATATAAATTAACATTTTAAGCTAACATTTGAATGTACTCTAAACTAGGTTTGCGGATCATTATATTATGGTACTACAGCTGACAGTTCTACTGGTACACTTTTTAGTCTGATGACTGCGAAGCAGTCCTGGTTGCCTAGCAACGCTCCTCTAGTGACGTCACTTTCGGTTCATGAACGAAGCGCAACAGTCAGTGGCTTGCGGCACTGTATCATTTGTTTCACTGTACACCAGCATCTGAATTCTTCTACTTCTTCAATATACACCAGATCTTAACACGTTATCGCCTATTGTTCTTATCACCTTCGTGGTGATAATAAGTTACTTCACGTATCCACCCTGTGAAAGACAAGATAGTTGTTAATTTCGTAAATTGGACCCATACAATTTTTAACTATGCTTAATTTTTTACGAGATTACTTTTAAAATAGTGAAAGCAATAAATTAAATGTTGTTTAAGAGCACTTTGTGCCGGCCCAAACCCGAAATGCGGCGTATTTAAATGCTATTTAGTTTTAGTTCTTGGTTTTCATTAGGAGCCCGCCCTTAGCCGAAGGTTACCGGGTGGAATTGGCAGTTCTTGTTTTAAATTATGGCTGTTCCAAATTTTTCCTTTTATCCAGGTGCACCTAAGACACATGACAAATTTTGGGTTAACTGTAGTAATGAGTTTTTCTTTATAATTGTGTCAAGCCAATATTGTTATTTCGACAGAAAGGTGCTTGGTTAAAGATGTCTTTTTTCTACTCTGTATTGGTGGTGACCTTGAAACTAGTAAATGAATCTGAGCACGCTACCCACAGTGTTTTTTTCCCTTGTAGGTTTAGTTCTGATCTGCCATCCCGTTCGCCACCATGGGTGCTCGCTTCCTAACTGTCTACTTTGGTTGTGCGAACGGGGGTGTGCGGTTTCAACTTCACAAACTTAGTTCAGCTGATTAAGACGAAAGACAAAAATAAGAGACAAAATTATAGGCCTTCTACATAAATTTTTATTCTACACAAATCCTGCAAAAGTAAATGGGACCTTTTTTCAAAAGCTGTTCCGGACATACTTCAATACACTTACACGTGTCAATCCATGTTATTACTTCTGACTTGCAATCCATTTAATTAGTTGTAAGAACTTAAACCTTGAATCTAATTACACTAATGCAAATTCGCATTGATATTTGTCTTTTTGGCGTAAAGGATAATGTGGGAACATTCTTTAAATATATACTGTTATATAAAAATCTAATGGTGTGTGTGTGTGTGTGTGTGTGTGTGTGTGTGTGTGTGTGTGTGTGTGTGTGTGCGTGTGTGTGTGTGTGTGTGTGTGTGTGTGTGTGTGTGTGTGTGTGTGTGTGTGTGTGTGTGTGTTTTACTCAAATCTTGTAAAACCTACTTAACCGATTGTTTTGAAAGCTGACATGGACATTCTTAGGGTCACTGCTTAACATATAGTCCTACTCCGACTTGGAAAATCCCACCGAGCTACGCTCCATTATAATAATTATAATATGACAATACAATTGTATTTTTAATTAATTTAAGTGCCATTTTAAATTTTATTATGTTTATAGCTCGAAAGCATTGAGTAAGCTTAAAAGTAACTCGACTTCTTATTTCAACCATTTCTGTAATCGCCACTGAGCACAGAGAGGTTATGCAGATAATATAGCTGGAAGTATTGGTAAAAATAACCTTTCAACTGTCAAATTTAGTCAATATTATCGCTTATTCAGTGCTTGAATAGTAGTGATTTCCTTAGTTATTTCTGATCAAATACGAATTTCATCATTATTTTTTTATTTATGGGGAATAGTTTTATAATAATGTTTGCTGTCGTGTTTTAGACGTTTTGTAGACTTTTTCAGCAGTCCTCGATTTAAAACCATTATCTTATTGTTTTCCCTCTTTATACCATAAATTATCGAGGTGAATATTAAGGGGTTGTATAGTTATAAAAAAAGGATAAATCATGTGACCAGATAAATGTGACATGCCCTTGAGTCGCGAACGTTTTCTTCGGAAATTTTGGTTTTGTTACTACATCACAATTGTTTTTCTCAAATTCCGTTAATTACTCGCTTGAGGAAGACATAAGATCGCAAGTCTCGAAACGTAGTAGCTTTCTGTTTAACACAAAGTACACCGTTTATACCAAATATACCACTAAAATTATTTTAGCACTAGCAACAATTTAAATCATTCTTGACAAAATTAAGCCTAATAGCATGAGTTTTGGGATTTGGTGTTATATTTTAATTTATTTTTACCAAAAAATTCTAAATTTAAGTATTATTGAATGAAAATACAATAGAATTAGCAGGTGAATAATGAATATTTGCAGCAGTTGAAATAATAAAACACTCTAATGCCCTTTTCAACTACCAGATATGTATGGATTTGAAAACTGAATTAGATTCCAATAAAACGTTTTCCATAAGTCATCAGTCATCGAACAAGCTTCCCTACGCGGCTCACCGATAGCTTATTGAATGCAACAATACTGAACGCGTTACGCGCGCAGGATGACAGTGGCTGTTCGCAGAAGAGTAATGGTGATTTCCTGGAAATCCGACTCGGTTCCGAGAACCACCCCCGCTTTTCCCGAAACTTTATCGCAGTTACCCCCTCTCCCCCCGCATACCTCCCTCTCCATCCCCTACCGCCACAGAGCAAACATGCATCTACTCCCACATCTCTGTCCTCGAACTTGGCTCCTTTCTTGCCAAAGGATGTTGGCATGTCTTCGTCGTTTGGCATCTTTCCATGCGTTCTCCGAGTCGCATAGCAATACAATACTTAACCTTTCGTCAGATTTATTATTATTTGTTTGTTTTGTATCCTCTTTATTCTTCAATGTGTATAACTCATCGATACATACCTTGCTGTCACGATAGCTATTGAATCATTACTATTCCACATGTAACTGTGTGCTCTTTTTTATCGCAATGTCATAGTTATGATTTCTTTTAAAAGTCAAACTATTTTTTAAACATCTTTGAATAAATTGGATTTGGTATTTTCGTTGAATGCATGTTTTATTGCGATTATTTACTGTTCTGAATTAACCATAATAACCATTACTCTACAGTTTTAACATTAGTAGTTATCAAGGACGTAGCCAGGAAAATAGTTGTGAGGGGGGGGGGGGCAAGACGACTGATATTTTCCAGTAGTGGACAGAAAGTAAGGGAAGTGCAGTCAACCGCTCATTCTCCATTTTGTTCCTTAAAAACTTCCTGACCCATTTCAATGTTGAGAACGATATTTCAACAGTACATGTCAGTAATACTGAATTATTTAAATAATAATCGTTTGCTATAAAATAATTTGAAAAAATTGAATATTTTGTGGAGTCTGGGCACCTTGAATCCCTTCGCTGGCTACGTCCTTGGTAGTTATCATTTACAAATATAATACAACATTAGAATTTGAAGTATTCAATGCACTGGTGTAAAGATTCTAGGGCCTACATCCAACATAATATATTTAATTGGTAGTAGAGGCCATCTTTTTTCAATTCTATGTACAGGGTGTTTGGAAAATGTTGACGTACACTTCTAAAGCATTTAAATGCATCTGAGAAAGAATGTTACTTCTGTCTATCCTTCCAAATACTTCTAGTAATACTCATGAAATGTCTATTAAAATAATGATAATCATTACAAATACAAAATCACAAAATTGCCTACTTATCCTGTATTCAGAAAAATTATTTTAAGTAGTAATAATTTTAAATGAAAAAGTATTTTCCCAACAAAAAATGTATTGCACCACTTTACTCGATAGCAATTTCAAGATTTTCTTACCGTTTCTAGGCTTTGTGGAAGTAACCCATATAAATTTTCCACTCACAAAAATCATTCGATTTCAGGATATAATTATTGTGCTCTTACACTTAACAAAGAGTTTATGTATGCATGTATGTTATAAAACCCACAGTTTTTATTTTATCTGCTTATTTGCCTTTCCTTCACATTAATTTTCAATCAGTCTACGTAGAATAAGGTTTATTCAAAGAGTAAAAATTCAGTTTCCCATTTATTTGTCATCCGATCTTAACAAAACAAGTCCATATGGTTTGGTGTTTTTCGTTAGTTTTATTTCGCACTGATGCGGGCATTTGCGATCGTTTTAGAAAAGTTTATCTTATGAAATATTTTAATCGCTACAACTTTAAATAAAATTATGTAATAAAATAATTAATAAAATAAAAAATTAATTTATGTTATTTACACACCCCTTCTACGTATTAAAAATAAAGTACTTTCAACGTTAAAATAATGTTACACAAATCCTTATCAATAATGATTTTTTTATTAAAAAATTAGAGATAAGGAAAATTCTGAGTTTAAGACATGTGTACGTACATATGAACATTTTTGTTATTTTATCTATATACTCATAAACGCAGCTATGGTGGGAAGGGTAGATTCAATGTCAATGTTGAGTTAGGTCAAGTTCACCTTCCTCTTAGTGTAGCGCCTGAGATCTGACGCTGTTACATACTTGAGTCCTAGAATCTGGAGTCATGTTCGTATGGAGAGATCCAAAAAAGTCGTCTCTGATGTCGAAATGGTGTAAGGTGTTCATTTTGAGGTTCTTCGTCGCCGCCCTTTGTTAATCCCTTCTGACGAACATTATTCCAAATTCCAGACGCTGCACTATAAAGAAAGGGAACCAGAGCTAAACTCAGCTTTCAAATTGAATCAACCATTCCCACTGTACCGTTTTACTGGCACATGAGGGGTTAGCTTTGAAATTTAAGTTTTGTGAAGGTTCAAAAAGGAAACGAAAATCTTCTGAAATTTATAAAGTTCAAACTAAAATAAAACTTCTTCTTGAAAATAATCACTGGATTTAAAATTAAAATTAAAACTTCTTGATGACTTTTAAGTTCAAACTTGCAATATATTCGTCACTCAAAAAAAGGTACAAAGTTCTCACAGCTTGTCTTGTCAATTTTTAAAATTCAAAACTTTCACACTCTAATCAGTCTGGCAATTCTTCACTTTAAGTTATCTTCAAAATTCAATTTTATTCTGTTACTAATTTCTTTACTTTACTTTAAATATCAACAATATTTGTATTATAAAAATTCTTCTGTGTTAGAGAATATTAAAGATATTCTTCAGTGTTAGAGAATTAAATTGCTGAAAGCATCCGCAGGTTCGATGACGATTAGCAAGAAACAAATCTAAACACTTTCAAAGGCTTTATATCGTTACCACTACTACAGATCAACTGAGACGGGAGGTACGGCACGTCTACCTCACCCCACCTCTCAATTTCGTTATCAAACTCTCCCATCTGCGATGCGCGCCTCTCTGATAGAAGGCTTTTTTGTACTGTCCAGTCCTTATCATTCTTCTAGGCCTACTCCTTCCACCGGTAATCCAGTTACCCCAAAATTACTATTTAATACAATCGGTATACCACCATAGCTACTTTTATGTGTACAAAAATCGTTTGCCCTAAAACGTCTTGTGCACTTAATTGTGCACCTGATGAGACAATGAAAATACCTATAGTACGCTTTATTTTGAATTCTATATTGTCGGATGTTGAAAGTCAGCAATATATATATATATATATATATATATATATATATATATATATATATATATATATATATATATATATTTAATCATTTTCAATATATCCTTTAAATAGCCAAATATTCAATGCGATGTAAGGATGTTCCCATTCAATAAGTAAATTCTTGACATTATTCACCTATACACGATGTGACACAATGTGTGTTAGCACACTCAAACTTATTGTGTTATATTGGTCTCCTTATAAATATTGCAGAATGTAACACCTTATCACACACTCATACAGTTCACTAGATTTGTGTAGGTGACTAGAATGCAGATTTTATTATACGTAAATAACTATAATAATAAACATTGTATATATTTGTTGATGATGGTTGAATACCAAAACGCGTGTATAGCAATAAAATAATTAAAAAGGAGAGGTTAATGTAAACTGATGATGGTTGAATACCGAAACACGTGTATGGCAATAAAGTAATTAAAAAAAGGGGTTTAGTTGGCCATTCGTTATACTAATATAAATATAACCCTGTAATGTGGAGTTAATAACATTATATATATACATACATACATAAATATATATACATATATATATATATATATACATTAAATTGTATAAATGGCAATAGCCTTATTTAATTTCAATAAACATTGAATCACAAAAAGTACTTGCTCCGCCGGGAGTCGAACCCGGATCTCTCACTTGCCGGGTGACTATATAATGAGCCTACTTCAGTTAAAAGGCGCGTTTGAATTCACTGATTGTGCCTTTTTGCCCCGATAAACAAATTAGCTCTCGTAAATCTACTTCGGTCAAATAGCGTCTACTTCCGGCTCTCGTAATCTAATTTTGGTCTAAGAAATTCCTAGTACCGTTGTTCCGATTTTCTGGTCATTCTGATGAAGAACATATACATACATACGTAGGTCTGAGACTCCTATTACGGTTTAGAGGGAAATCCTACCTAACTACTATCTTTTTCCGGTATAAGAACGATATCCTAATTAATTTCATACTACATATCAAAATAATCGTTTATAAGGTCATGCGTTATAGAAGTCTTGTTGTTTTCAAACTACAGTCTGGGGAAAATAGATCTCTGAGGCTGGTTATTGTTCATTTCACAGTTTTCTCTTACTCAGCTACTGTTAAAATGCCAAAATACAATGTCAAGGAAGCCCATCATTTTGAAGTAGCTTATGTGAAAACATTCACACATTTGCTCATTAAGTTTGGTTTTATAACAGTGTTTAAATATTATTTACAATGCAGAAAGTGTTTTAATTCGTCACTGGTGCAATCTGGAGTCAAAGTTACATATTAACTTTGTCTTTGCTATCTGCATTGCACTACTGATTAAGTACTATGTACTTTATTGTATACAATTGAAATGTAAAAAAATGTTTCAGTCTCTGGAACAAACTTCAACTGAGAGTGTCAATAGCTGTTTAGTGTCAGTTAAAATTGGGTTATGAAACGTAAATTCCAGGAATCTTTTCTAATATTTTTTCATACAAACCGTCCTCGTATTTCAATGAATATGTTACAAAAAGAATTAGACGAATTGATCCAGCCTTTCTCGAAATTAGCACTCATCAACGCGTTTTGCGATTCATTTTTATATAGTTGACTAGCTTTTTACCCGTGGCTTCCTACACGGTTTTAAAGTTAGAGCTCTTAGCCTATTTAGTCAAAGCATCTAGTATGATCAGAGTCATATTATTTCAGTGTTCATGATTATATGATCTGAGGTTGAGGAACGAACTATTACATCAAGTTTGGCGTGTATATGATCATTTCTGGTTCAAATTAATTATATTTCCGATGCCACAACTAAGTTTTCCTAATTGCCCTCTTCGAGAAAGTTTCTGTCCAGCGAAATTTCATCTAGCATATTTCTTGTCTACTGCTTCTAAAAGTCCACGTAGACAAATTCTGACCTTCTTATGTTTTAGGAAATTTTCTAGGGTAGATTAGTACTTACCTAATCGCTGAAATCTAAAACGGCATTAAACATTATGGTTACTTATTAGAAAATTTACTCACTATCAATGTAAACAAATTGAAAATAACAAGCAATGTTTACACATGACAGTTAATTACATTTGACAGGTTCATTCAATTAATATTACACAACTTTAGAGACAAAGTTGGGAGTTTTCGCTACTTTAAAGACCAGTGGGGTGTACCCCAGAGATATTTTGCCCGGAGGGATTTTTGAAATAAGAATAGGCATATATTCATGCCAGGATCCGTAAGAATGCTCACGTAAAATTTCAGTACAATGGCTTGAATATTTTACAAGTGAAAACAAAACAAAGAAAGGCACTTTCACATTTATAATATTATTACGATGAATAAAGTGTATCGTTAAGAAGAGTGCTACATATTTACGTATGCTACTTCTTTACTCGAACGTTCCATATTTACTATTACTATTTACTTCTATTAATAAGTAAAACGTGTGAAGTAAAACCACAATCCATATGTTGTGCAGTAATACCAAATACACGTAACATCGTTGTGGACTCATATTTATGTTACGTAAATCAGCAGCACCTGAAGGTCTGGGGTCAATGACACGACGCTCAGCGTCGCGACGCCCCTGCCCCAAGCCACTGAATGTTGTGTTCAATTCATGCCGGCGTGACGTCATAGCAGTCGACGCGTCGCTAGGAAACCATGCCTGTATTTCCAACCGTCACTCCTCGTAGCGATAACAAACAATCCTCTTTTAACTTCAGCCTTTCAATTTACCGTCCGGACCAATCGGATTTAGTGATTATGGCCTTGGTCGTGTTGAAGAACAGTGTTGTCATTACGTTTGACGACAACAAGACAGTTTTATCAGCGTACACATTTTGTTGCCGCATATCAACATTGCCTTTGTAGCAAACTCTTTAACATATTTTCTGAAAATTTTCGACCTATCACTTTCTTTTTCATTGCCTCAGCTTCAATTTAACAAAGAATTTAGATCAATATAATATTGAATGGATACATTTAAAGTTATGAAATATAAACACTATAAATAATACTATAAAGCTCATATTTTTAGATATGTTTTTAAGAACTAGACATAGAAATTTATTTTGTTTTAAACCTGTAAATTGGAAATTAATTGTTGCATACATTTTAGATTTTTTTTCTCGCTGACCTCATTACTTGCAAAAGTAAAATAGGTCAGTGTATTTTTCCTATCATGGTTAAGTTAATTCAATTTTGTAAGTTTAGAGGAAATAAATCGTTTATTCATTTCATTTAAAATAGTGGTTAAATTAAATAGACATATGGTTGTGCTGTCATACTGCAATGTGTACACCGAACAGTTGATTACATTTAACAGGCTCTTTCACACACGGGCTTTATTACACAACTTTAAAGACCAGTGGGGCGTACCCCAGAGGGATTCTCGAAGTAATAATAGAACTATATTCATCCCAGGGACCGGATGAATATAGTGTAATTAATTTAAAGTTCTCAGTAATATGTGTTATTTCTAGAAAAGTTTTATCGGACTTTGATTTTTAAGCCATTTTGAAATAAAACTTTAATATTTCTAAAAAATGTTAATTCTTTTAAATGTTAATAAATCTCTAGAACTGTGTACATTTATCGGAAATTTCATAACAAAACCCCATCAAGAGCAGTATTATATGTACAGGGAATACGACTATAGTGTTTATTTTCAAGCGCTAGACACTTCAATCGTCCGAAAACGTCCGATTAAATTCTTCCGTTTGAAATAAAACACTAGTAATTTTTATGCACAACGTTCGAATGTACTAACACTTTAGCATTTACTCGTACTTACAAGGATGTTTCATATTTTAATCTATAGCCCTGCGATTGTGGACAAAGATAAGTTCACTCCATCTATAGGCTTCGGTGGACAACGTCTATATTGGATAGATCTGAAAGTCAAAGTGAAATTTCTTTATTAATTTAACAAAATATATGTTTAACACTTATACACATTCCAAACTCTTTCTTTGCTACCCCCTGTAGTTTGAAGTCAGATATACTACCCGTCTTTCCTAGTTGTTTAGCAAAGAATCCCCCTCACCAAATAGAAGGCTGCAAGGACTATTGAGCGAAGGGGTCCAAGAGGTTCGGACCCCCCCCCCAATTTTCAATATTTCCAATTATTTCTTTATTAAACTATTATTATTATTTAAATTATTCGGTATTACTGACATGTAGTGCTGAAATATCGTTCTCAACAAAGAAACGGCTCAATAACTTTTTAAGGAACAAAATGTGGCCTTACTCTCTGTTCACTAACGGAAAATATCAGTTGTCTGGACCCCCCCCCCCAAAAAAATTTTCCTGGCTACGTTCTTGTCCAGAGAGTCAGGGAGACTGTTGTTGTTAGGACTAAATCGGCCTGAAAATACAAGCGTGCAAAAACTACCATTATGTTGTCCAGTTCTTAAGTTATCCCTGACTCTGTTTTATGAGTGTGTACGTCCTGCATTCGTAAGAAACTAACTTTATCCACACAGTAAAGAGTAGTTTCAAGTATATAAAGGCATAATAGAGTCAACAACCCAGTTTTCTGAAAGCGGGCTGGCACGATTATCTGGGTTTGAAATCTTTAATGACCAGAACAGAATTTTGCAGTCGCTAAGCAGCCGATAGTACTTAATTCGTGGAATTTGGAGACCTTCCTAAAGACAAACATACCTGTCTACAAAGCCGTTCCAAGTCAAGCCTCTATTCAGGTGAATGTAAAGGAACTGTGTCGATCTTTCCGAGAGTTTTGTCGTCTATCATTACGATCGGGCCACATTCGAGGAAACTCAATCTTATCAAGATTTCTTAAAAATATCAAACTTGATAAAAAGATATTTGAACAGAAAGTTTAATGATGTAGTTATCTGATCAAATTTTATACGGACATGTTCCATTTAAACTTAATTAAATCCATGTTTATGGACATTGTCCGTAATTCGAAGTAAGTCAACTTTGAGAGGTTATCCACGTAGTAGTTATGCATGTTGACATCTCTGATGGAACTCCTGCTCATATGCTAAGGTGTTCATGCACCTCGCTAGAGCTTTAAACAACAAAGTGATTGGAAGGCGCCGCGTCGTACGCCAATTGAATTTCCACCTCGCTTCTCCCTATTTCACACCGTTGGACTTTTGCTGTGTGGCGTAATTTAATAAAGATTAAACATAATATGTGAAAGAATCACCTCTGGAAGACCAAAAATTTTGAAATAAGAGTTATGGTTCCAATATAAAGAGGCGGATTCGCATATTTTGAAGCCCCATACCGATTCAATAAGGAAGTTAACTTGGACCAGCCATTATGAGACGGCTTTAAAAAAAAAACCTTAAGGTTAACAAAAAAAATTAAAATTACAAAAAAATTAAAAATTTGTCTTGCAAAATGTATATGTTAAGAGAGGATTTACACGAAGAAGCACAAATTGTTTCAGCGGTTTTTTTTAGTAATTAATAAAAATATCGAAAAAAACTAGAAATTAGTTGTGGATTAATTAATATTAAACATTGGACACATATATAGTATACGATTGAAAAAGTTTAACATTGTTATTATTGGGCTAAAATTAATATGCCCGTCTGTACAGCCTTACACGCTTTCAGTATAAAAGAACTGAAAATTAAGAAAAATATGTTTGATTTTATGGAGTTTAACATTGTGTTTCATAATGTAATTAATTAATTTAATAGGCCACATAACTATAACCGTTAGGTTTTTTCCAAGATATCGTATTTTTTCATTTATAACTTAACTGGGTACTACCAGTTTTTCCTACGATTATTTTATTTACGACGTGTTAGTGTATTGTTTACTATGCTTCGCTCGATGTAGGAAGTTACACTATGTTTGGAAAGCCTGGAATAAACCTCCGTTAAATCTAACTTTACACAGCATCAATATATGAATTGTGTGAAATGTTTTGACTAGGTATGAGAAGTTATACTCTGTCTGGAAGGCTTTGAAGTATCAAAAACCTTCGCCAAACCTAACCACACACTGTCTCAATGTGTGAAATGTGTTAGCAAAGTTTCGACTCGGTGTGAATCGGAATTTATAATCTGTCTGGAACGCCTTGAAGTCAAGAGAAACTTCGTCGAACCTAACCACACACTGTCTCAATGTGTGAAATGTGTTAGTAATGTTTCGACTCGGAATTTATAATCTGTCTGGAACGCCTTAAAGTCAAGAGAAACTTCGTCGAACCTAACCACACACTGTCTCAATGTGTGAAATGTGTCAGTTATATTTTGACTCGGTGTGAATCAGAATTTATACTCTGTCTGGAAGGTCTTGAAGTAATAGAATCTTCGTCAAACCTAACCACACACTGTCTCAATTGTATAAAATTTATCAGCAAATGTTCGAACTTGGCGTGAATCGGAATTTATAATCTTTGTCTGGAAGGCCTTGAAGTAAGAGAAACTTCGTCGAACCTAACCACACACTGTCTCAATGTGTGAAATCTGTCAGTTAATATTTTGACGCGGTGCGAATCAGAATTTATACTCTGTCTGGAAGGTCTTGAAGTAAGAGAAACTTCGTCAAACCTAACCTCACACTGTCTCATTGTGTGAAATGTGTCAGCGATGTTTTGACGCGTGCGAATCGGAATTTATAATCTTTGTCTGGAAGGCCTTGAAGTAAGAGAAACTTCGTCAAACCTAACCACACACTGTCTCAATGTGTGAAATGTGTCAGTAATATTTTGACGCGGTGCGAATCAGAAATTATACTCTGTCTGGAAGGTCTTGAAGTAAGAGAAACTTCGTCAAACCTAACCACACACTGTCTCAATGTGTGAAATGTGTCAGTAATATTCCGACTTGGCGGTGCGAATCAGAAATTTATACTCTTTGTCTGGAAGACCTTGAAGTAAGAGAAACTTCGTCAAACCTAACCACACACTGTCTCAATGTGTGAAATGTGTCAGTAATATTTTGACGCGGTGCGAATCAGAAATTAATACTCTGTCTGGAAAGGCCTTGAAGTAAGAGAAACTTCGTCAAACCTAACCACACACTGTCTCAATGTGTGAAATTTATCAGCGATGTTCCGACTTGGCGTGCGAATCGGAAATTTATACTCTTTGTCTGGAAGGCCTTGAAGTAAGAGAAACTTCGTCGAACCTAACCACACACTGTCTCAATGTGTGAAATGTGTCAGTAATATTTTGACGCGGTGCGAATCAGAAATTATACTCTCTCTGGAAGACCTTGAAGTAAGAGAAACTTCGTCAAACCTAACCACACACTGCCTCAATGTGTGAAATGTGTCAGTAATATTTTGACGCGGTGCGAATCAGAATTAATACTCTGTCTGGAAGGCCTTGAAGTAAGAGAAACTTCGTCGAAACTGTCTCAATGTGTGATGTGTCAGTAATATTTTGACGCGGTGCGAATCCGAAGTCTGAAGACCTTGAAGTAAAAGAAGCTTCGGAGAACATAACCACACACTGCCTCAATGTGTGAATTGTACCAGTAATATTTTGACGCGGTGCGAATCTGAAGTTATACTCGGTCTGGAAGGACTTGAAGTAAAAGAAGCTTCGGAGAACATAACCACACTCTGCCTCAATGTGTGAATTGTACCAGTAATATTTTGACGCGGTGCGAATCTGAAGTTATACTAGGTCTGGAAGGACTTGAAGTAATAGAAACCTTCGTACAACGTACCACACACTGCCTATATGTGTGAATTGCATCGGCAATGTTTTGGCTCGGTGTGAATTGGAAGTTATATTCTGTCTGGATGGCACTAAAGTGATAGAAACTTCGTCGAAGCTGACCACACACAGTATCAATCTGTAAATTGTATCAGTAATGTTTTGGCTCGGTGTGAATCGGAAGTTATACTCCGCCTGGAAGACCTGGAAGTAATAAATACCTTCATGTAACCCAACTACACACTCTCTCAATGTTCAGACATTACTGGTGTGTACTGAACAGCTTACTGAATACCTATTCAATGTAGTTATTTTGTTATAATCTTAAACTACACTTATACCAAAACTAATACATTGAAAATGTAAATATGGTTTATTTATGAAATAGTACATCATTCCACAATTTTAACATACCACATTACGTTCTGACTCATTGTGTTTACTTATTCCGTGAATATAACATTGATCATAAGTAGTAAGAACAGCCACAGAAATCAATTAAAAAATTGGGTTTATATTTATTTAAAGTTATTCCTTTGATTGTAAAAATGGCATACTGTTTATTTTTTTAATATTTTAAAATTCTGTATTGTTGGTATAATACAGAATCTTTGTTTGGCTCCATCAAGATCTATATAACAAAATAAAACAAAAAACGTCTACCCTACGCTAACCCCGCCAAACAATTATTTGTGAAGTGGAGCCAAATTAGTGTAAATTTTGCTGTTCCATTAAATACTTTTATCTTGTAAAACCCAGATCTACGTTATTAGGTACTTTGGTAATATAACGACTGCATACCTATTGGTGGAAAAAATGGTTTTATATATATAAACAAACTGAATTCTCTACAATTAGTGTGTCAACTTCAATTTCTGAGCTTTCATTACGTGATCTTGGACTGAATTTAGGTTCTACCTTGAGGAATGTTTTTTTCTTTTACTACCAGAAGAAGTACGGGCGCCACCCAAATCCGCATTGATGGCCAGAAGCATTTCCTTTCGGTACTTTCCCGAGCTCAGATCACTCATCAAACACTTCTACAGCGCAGAAAAGCAGCGGCACAGAAGTACAACATTGTAACGGCGGCGCACCGAAAGCAAAACACTGTGTTGTTGTTGCAGTAACTGACCGCTCGACCTCGATTAAGCATTGGGGAGGGGGGGTGAGAGGAGGGGTTCGTGATAAGATAATCTCTGTTACTTATCGACTAAGATAGTTCTACACTACTCTAGTTAGCAGATCAAAATCTCACAAGGTGTGTAATGTGAAGGTGTAGGCCTATTCCATATAATACCAAAGTACCTGTGATTGCTGGGGTTTTCCAAATTTCACTCTCACATTGGTTTCTAGGAGTTCTTCCAAAGCCAATGGCATCATTAGTTGAAAAGATTTTTAAAGAACACATTTGCGATTTTTGTGTTGACTATCCCGGGAATCGAACTCGCGACCTCTCGGAGAGAGCCGGGACCTTACCTGTAGGTAGGCTACGGTGAAGGTCTTACGGCACCCAAAGTGTCGAAAAAAGGACGATCGCCGCAGCTCAAATTATCGTAATCGGAATTCACAAAGGAGGGCCGAACACAAGGACAATGACACGTGCAACACATGGTCTGCCCATGAATGGATCATCTGACCCGAGACCATGGCGCGGCACCGTTGCGTGACTTGTCAGTTCATTCATAAACCGTCGGTCCTGGTGACGCAACCACCGTCGCCAAGCAACCATGGCGTCATACTATCGAGCGACTTCTGAATGAACCTCTCCAGCTGTCCATTATAGACCTGTTGTTATTTCTTCGACAACAAACATGTTTGCCCTTGACCTGGCACAGTAATACGCTGTAATTGTATCTGTGGCAATGTTACGTAACTGCCGATTTTAGATATCATCGGCTAATCTCTGTCATACGTATCAGTCCGTGTAGGGAAACTAAAGGTAGGACATAATAGTGGAACCAACCCATGAAACATTCCAGTGTTTAGGCTGAATGATCACACTGATCTCAGCCAATCAATATTGTTCAAGTAGGTGGTTCAAGTTTGTTCTGGATTGATCATTGTTATCTAATTTGATCAAATTCAATCAACCTTTCTAGTCAAGTTTGATAAATTTTGAAACAGAAGTGTGTTAAAAATTTGATTAATTTATATTTCCTATCGCAAGTTAATTTATATCTTAGAAGATGGCTTGTATAGACAGTTTTAAAGCTTTAAAACGTACTAATTGGATTTGAAAAATCAACTAAAAATACATTTTAATGTTTTAAATTTGAGTTGAACACGTCCTAGATCTGATTTTTATATCCGCGATGCCCGGTTTGAAAAAGGAGGATATGATTACGAGTTACAAAAATCTGTAAAACGACGTTTCGAGACCTGGTATCTGATTCCTTCTTCAGGTGAGAACCAGAATAAGGTGAGCAATGCACTGAAGGATGTGTTTCCATACACATCTATTTATCTTTTTGTGTTCAGTTAAACAGTTCGTACCTTCTAAAACATTTACTGTTTGAAAATGTTGAAACTATAATGTAATTATCTGAAAGGCCAGTCTCTAATTTTATTATCGTCATTTAATAAAAATAGTCAGAACGTATGAACATAAAATATATATAATATAAAGACGACGCGTCATTGATATTGTTAAGCCAGTATTATCGGTAGAAGCCAATAGGGATAAGACTTCATTTCCGGTAAAACAATAAAACAACTATATGTTTATAATAAATATTATACATATATGTCTTAGTAAGCGTGTTAATTAGTAATTTATACGTACAAATCCTAGTCAATGGATTTAAATTAATTAGACATTTACAAACCCTTGATCGTGATGTAGTTTAGTTGAAATTTAAAAGATTTACACGGGGATGTAGACTACGTACATTACACTAGGTTGTGTCTAGTAACTAAAATGTCTGAAGATATTTGAACACTAAAACTGCTACTCCTATAGCACATCATACTATGGAGTATATTTAGTGCCAACGTAGTTCACGATACATTTCTTGGATTTGTATTAGAGATTAGTCAGAAAAGGTCATCTCCTTCAAAGGATTGTGTTTTCCGGTATTGGAGGGAAACTTTGGTTATTTTTGCCATTCTCGTCTCCGCTTCTATTACGATCCACGCCTGTTGCAGCATATTTAACACTTACAGTTTACGGATTTCCTGTCTGTGGATTCATAACCATTCGCTCAAACTCCGATACAATTGTACAATTATGTTCCATTGTTATTGTAAAATAAAAAAAATAATTTTTAATGTGTTTATAACTTAAATAATTGTAACATGTGATATCCTTCTGCGCTTTTCAATAGTAAAACGATTCCTGGAGGGATAACAGGATTTCGGACATTTGCCATTGTTATAGGTTATAAAAGGTTTAACACAACGTTTCGAGGATTGAAATCTATTCTCTTCGTCAGGTGGGGAGGTGTTAATACATACAAAAATAAACGAACAGAAAGAAGTGAAGAGGGGAAAGAAAAGGGGGAAACGTACCCAAAAGCTGCTTGGAGTCCAGTTCAGGCGTTGTCACTGCACAGGATGCAAGTCCCGAGCACAAATCACAAGTACGAGGATAACGATCACACATCCACCAGCACAGGCTACATTGGGATACAGTATTCCCTTATTTACTTATTTTTGTTCATTATTTTTGTATGCATTAATACCTCCCCCACCTGAAGACGAGGATAGATTTCAATCCTCGAAACGTTGTGTTATACCTTTTATAACTTATAACGATGGTAAATGTCCGAAATCACGTTATCCTCTCAAACCTTCCATCGTCAATTACACACTCTTTAAACAAATAATTTTTGAAGGTTGGATGACACTTGACGCAGAGTAGCAGATTCTAGTCTCTTCAGGAACGACTTTTTGTCAATATTTCAAAAACCTTTCGTTTTTTATAAATACATGCTTATAACACCGAAAAAGTAATAAAATCGTTTATCTTATTACTTTTTTTATTTTATAGTAGCCTATATAAATTAAATGTGCCCAATTGGGCACAAAGTCCAGATTTAACTCAAAGTGTTGTTGTAATCAAGGTCCACATTTTACAGTCGGTTCATTTAGGTACATTAATATTCAACTGTTTCCATATGTTTTAATAATAAAATTAATTATTATAACATAAAAAATAGTAAAAAATACATCTTACTGTATACATCTGTCGTCTACCGAGTCTAAATTGGCCTAAACCCCTAATCAATCAATCTAAAATCCGAAATGGGGACGTGAAAAGTTTTGCCTAAGGACATTTAAAAGGCAGAGATTAAAGGTATTACAAGTAGCATGGCTTGTCGCCCGAAGGATTCGGGTAAAGTATAATATCCAAGACAACCTTCAAATCCGGATTAAGGGTCAGTATCATTCACCAAAAAAAGAACTATTTCATAACGTGATAGGAGGGAGTAAGGAGAGGGGAGAGAGGGAAAAAAGGAAGAGAGAAAGAGGGAGGGACATAGGCACAATTCCCTAGCTAACACCAATGAATACAAGGTTTGTATTCATTGCTAACACCCTTTACATCAACACATGTCTTTCCATAAAAAATATTGTTATTCATTCCTTCAAAACGTCTAAGTACGCCCCGCTGATAGATAGATTAAATCTAAGCCGGTTACAGTACGTGTAACCGTGGCAATGACATTAGGAGCTGCAATACTGCCAGATCGATACTATAGGGGGTGTGGTAGACTGTTCCGTTCAACTCTGATATTTGTCTGAGTCGGTCGCTGATAGATAGATGCCATCTAAGCCGGTTACAGTACGTGTAACCGTGGCAATGACATTAGGAGCTGCAATACTGCCAGATCGATACTATAGGGGGTGTGGTAGACTGTTCCGTTCAACTCTGATATTTGTCTGAGTCGGTCGCTGATAGATAGATGCCATCTAAGCCGGTTACAGTACGTGTAACCGTGGCATTGACATTAGGAGCTGCAATACTGCCAGATCGATACTATAGGGGGTGTGGTAGACTGTTCCGTTCAACTCTGATATTTGTCTGAGTCGGTCGCTGATAGATAGATGCCATCTAAGCCGGTTACAGTTCGTGTAACCGTGGCAATGACATTAGGAGCTGCAATACTGCCAGATCGATACTATAGGGGTGTGGTAGACTGTTCCGTTCAACTCTGATATTTGTCTGAGTCGGTCGCTGATAGATAGATGCCATCTAAGCCGGTTACAGTACGTGTAACCGTGGCAATGACATTAGGAGCTGCAATACTGCCTGATCGATACTATTAGGGGGTGTGGTAGACTGTTCCGTTCAACTCTGATATTTGTCTGAGTCGGTCGCTGATAGATAGATGCCATCTAAGCCGGTTACAGTTCGTGTAACCGTGGCAATGACATTAGTAGCTGCAATACTGCCTGATCGATACTATTAGGGGTGTGGTAGACTGTTCCGTTCAACTCTGATATTTGTCTGAGTCTGCCGCTGATAGGTAAATACCGCATAAGTAAAAGCATTTTTTCCGTGGAAATATTTTGTATACTATGTGTGGTGTTATTTTACAATTCACTCACATTATTTTATTTATTTTTTGTATTTATTAGGTTCCTACAATGGAAATCTCCTCTAATACATTGTGAATACATGGAACAACTACCTTCTCTAAAATATACTAGTTTAAATATTCTGTACTTCAAACTTTGTCTTTTAAAAATATATATTACAAGTATTGTACACTCTGACATAAAATTTTCAATGCGTAGCATATCGCGCGTGTTCGAGTTGTTGTACATACTTTTAAATATATAAATAATAAATTTGGGTACAAAGGACAAAACCATATTTTCTGTACATTCCAAAAACGTAAGAAAAAGTCTGACAGATGTCAATATATATGAAGAAATATATGAGAAGAGATATGACGAGCATTTTATCTGTTAATACTATTAATACAAAAATATTACCAATCTCAGAAACTTTTAGCGAATTGTCGCTTGTGTTAAACTGTGTGTAGAATTGAATTGTTTTATTATTATTCATTTTATTTTCAAATTGATTTATTTACAAAAATTGCAATAATTTAAAAAGTGAATATAAATGAATGAAAGGCAAATTAAAATCCGAAAGTTTTCACACAAAAAATCAGGATTTTAGAATGCCATGTGTGTTGAATTATTCAAAATGTAACATTCTGTAGGCCTAAACATAGGCAATTAACTTTCTCGCTGACTCTAGGGATTGTTTTGCCCTAGGAGATGAACGTTCACACTCGGCTAACAACGTTGGGAATTGCGTGATTAGTTACGGCGTGAGTTAGCTACTGTAACTAATGACGCTGGTTACGGATCGCGCGTGGGAGAAATAAATGTGACCAACTGTCGATTTTCCACTCTTAAGACGACGAAACTTCGAGCCAATTTGTACCATTGTTACCTACCTCTTGTTTTCTCAGAACTTGTTTACTCTTATACGGCATTAAAGGATTTCCAACTTTAAATTGGCAGCGTTTGTCCAAATAACTAACTGTAATTAGAAGAAATAAGAGATGCTTGTAATTAATTTCGACATAGAACTGACTTTAAAACTACGATATTAATTGCAGGTATATTTCTAATAAAGGCTTGTAAAAACGTGTTCACAAAAATACTATACATCATTTAAATTTTATACGTTGCAATATTCTAATTTAATTTAAATAAGTTATTTTCTACACCGGGACTTGAAATCTGTGGAGAAAGTACTTAAGTTGATTCTAAAATAGGGTGACAAACTTCGGAAAATAATTAAACATGTCAAAATAAGGAAAATATTCAAGTAAATGCCTCTTTAAAAATCATTGGTTTTAAGTATGTTTTTCCGTTTTACATTATAGTGTTTTTCTAAGAAACCATTAAAGCCATAAAGACATTACATATAGGGTGTAAATTAAGTCCTGATACGCGTGGATATATTCCAAACGGATTGAGATATCGATGTACAAACTTCACCATACCTATTAAAGTACTTGTTTGTACTTCTTGAAGGATACAAATACCCCTCCCTCCTTTTCAAAGGGATGTAGGTCGCTTTAAATTTTCAAATTGCAACCCCTAT
The DNA here is from genome assembly GCF_021130785.1 of Homalodisca vitripennis. Lineage (NCBI taxonomy): Eukaryota > Metazoa > Arthropoda > Insecta > Hemiptera > Cicadellidae > Homalodisca > Homalodisca vitripennis. The sequence goes on from NC_060207.1 coordinate 227,029,011, forward strand.
CTTGTCACTTGTCATTTGAAAGGCAAATTCAAAAGAAACACAATGACATTAACAAAACATCCTATGACGATCTTAGGAAAAATTATGGGCAAACAACTCCTTACGTCTAAGGGTGTAAATTACGCCCTAATATGCCTGGATATATTCCAAACAATTTACAACCTTCAACATACGGTACTAAAACGTATTAAATTACTTTTTTGGATTTTTTTAGGGTAAAATATTTCACTCCCCTTTTTATAAGGGGTAGAGAGGGGTACCTTTTAATTTTTAAAATTAAATCTCTATCTTTTGACATGCCATATTAAAGGTCTATACAATAGAAACACAATGACACTGAGAAAACACCTCCACGCAATTTCTAGCAAAAGTTATGGGACCCCCTCAACCCCTCTTTAGAAAAGAGGGAGGAGGATATTTTATTCTTAAAAAAGTATTTTAATAAGTATGGTAAAGATTGTATATCGATATCTCAATTCGTTTGGAATATATCCAGGCGTATCAGGACTTAATATACACCCTTTATACAAGTCAGCATAATAATAAAGTTTGGTAGAATCAAATTATTGATGAATTTGAAGTTAAAGTTTATTTCGATAGTCAAGGAACTATGTTCATTTCCGTTTTGGAAGGGATTTAATGTTTAAGAAAAATTGTGAATACGTACTTTTTCTGCAAATTTGTGGTATTTCCTTGGTTCTAAGAATTGGCGAATATTGGATTACAATCGTAGGAATATTTGAACAGCATTTTTCTGGAATTTTGCCATCAGTCAGTGATAAGCGAATTTAATAACAGTACGTTACTAGATCTGAAATCCCAAAAAAGACTGTATAACCTAGATTTTAGCTACATTTTAGGTTAGTTATCCACTTGAAGAAGAGGTCAGATTGCAGATCTCGAAACGTAGTGTTACTGATTTCTTGTACTACTGGACATAATGGCAAATGTCCGGAAAATTCCTTCACAACGTCCTACACAATTCTTGCATATTTGCTTTTTAATAGACACAATATTTTTTAGTAATAGTTTGTCGGGTTTCAAAAGATTAAACTAATATTTGTTCAGTTCTAAAAATATTAAAGACGAATTCACACCATTTACCGTGTTTTATCATCGATATCATCAGCATGTTTACTCAAAATGATCTCAACCTGTTATTACTTACGAATTACCATCCGAATGGTCATGTCAATTACCTAAAAAGCTGCAAATTGTGAAATTTTAATCAAAACCTTTAGAATAATGATCTTAATTCAATTGTCTTGTTAGTAAATAAAAATTGTATACGACTTTTCATTGTATATGTATAGAATCTGTACTAAATTCTAATTTCACCTGTTAATACAGGTTTAGGCTATGTACCATTTTTCTTAAACTTAAATGGACATACGCACTCACATATAGGCTTTTCTCAATCTTTTCCACCTGCCAAAAATGAATTTGTCTGCACCATTACAATTTTTCTCCTGTACAATGTACAATGTACACAAGGAACACAAGTTAATGTCATCATACAGTACTTTACAACACGTATCCCTCAAGGGCTGGTAGAGCGATTAGTCTCCGGGATGAAGGGAACAGCGATCTGCGAGATTGATAGGGGCGGGGGAGTGTGAATGTGATAGAACTGACACTTCGCTACGATTAAGAGTAATTACAAAGGTAATGTCAGAGGGTGATATTAGAATAGGAAATGAATTAATAATCCAACTACTGCATGCACTGAAAAGGTCGTTGGACGGTTCCATTGAGGAGAGAAGTAGCGTCGTGTCAGAGGCGCGCGCAACCTCCATCACAGGAGTAACAGGTCGCCCTTATTGAACTTTGTACCAACACGACTGGTTCACCTAGCTACGTGTATTTACCTACGTGTTTTACTCATATAAATACGATTAGTCGTAAAAATTTAGTTTATTTTTTATTAACTGACCGTTAGCAAAACTCATCTCTCGAGAGGACTGGAAAAATTCATTTTCTGTTTTTCTTTCCTCATTTTTACAATGGTCTTGATCATGGCGACGAGAAAACCGCCGAATAAAGTTGTGAAAAAACTTAGTACGATGATTCGACATTTTAAATATTAATTGAATTAAAATTTTGCATACAACCTCAGCAAAGCATGGTGTAGCATACTCCTACATTGTTATTTTAAATTGTTCAATTGTTTCCTCTGCAATAATTTACTGTAGCGCTAGCTGTCTCCCGCGGCTTCTCACGCTTTTCGCATATTTTGCCCGTGTATGAGCACTTCTGGTTTGAGTGAATTATATTTCCAACGCCGATGTAGAGTTTGCATTTTTTCCGAGAGGAGTCCATGGCTTATGGAATGGAAAAGTAAAATTATACTTGCTAGCACTAATGGGATCATGGTTCGTATTAGTATTTACATACTTAATTTCGTAGTATTACATACTTCGTAAATGTAATACTACAAAGGGAAATTACACTCAGGTGTAAGAAGTGTTCGTTGAGCGTTTAGCGCCGACAGGCTGTAGGCCTGTAGGTTGGGGATGGCGAGAAGGCACAAGAATTGTAACCTTGAATAAAGTTACGTTAACACGCTTTTTCTGGACCGAATTGTCTTTGTTTTTCTTCTCTAAATCTTTATTTTTGTACTAATAATATAACTTTTTTTATTATTAAAACTAATTTAGACGGTGGACAAATTGAAATATAGCCTACCAAATAGTGAGTGTACGTATCTAAAGGTAATAGAATTATTATTAATCTTTTAGCGAAAAACATTCCCTTGTGAGATTTCTAAATGCGACAAATAATGCATCTCAGTATAAACCTACTCTATTACGAGTGTAAAAGTGAGATATGTCACACAAGCCAAGCTTAAGTTCTTAAGAATTAATATTTAATTTTGCATGTATAAATAACTTTTAATATACAATACTGAACAATATTCCAAAATAATTTCCCTAATTTTTAAACACCCTGTAAATATATAATCCTTAAATAATCTTTATAGCAACAACTAATCGTATTAAGATACCTATTAATTTTCGTAACAGTGTCAGAAAAGACGTTGTTTCGTAAGTACAGTGAAGCAACGCAACAAGAACAAGCACTGTAAATAGTTGCGCAAGGACTACTTACAAGGTCAAGGTCGTTCTTCAGAGAGCAGCAAATCTTGTTGAGCTTTACCAATGAATAAATTACTTTGCAGTAATTAATTGGTGTAGCCACATGACAATGCCAATGGTATTGTTAAAATTTAAAAACGTGACTGTAGAATTTTATGAATACGTTTTTTAATGTACATTTCTGTGTACAATTCTTTTTTTTAATTCGACGTCAACACGTACAAATTAAATCCGACTGCTTACTAAATGTGGGATAAGACTATTCGCAGTAGGTGTATGAACCAAAATATGTCACTGAAACGTCTGCAGTTAAAAGATTTAATGGTTGTAAATTTCATTATCGACATAGACGACATAACCTAATTTCTAGGTTATGTTTTCTGCGGCGATAGATCTGGAGAGCCGGACACCCAACGGCTAACTGACGACAACTCAGCATGTAATTATCCCGGAAAGGAAACTGGACTGGAATTGTCCATTAATTGTTTATTATTACGGGAGGAAGGAGTGGGCTGTCCGTAGGTAGGCTGTACTGGATTAGCTGCCGGCATTAACGATATAAGCCAGCGATTACGTGATATATCTGCGCCTTTCCCTTGGTTTTCAGGGATGAACGATATAAAATCGAATTGATTTTCCAAGAAAGGCAACTCACTATTATTGTATGTTCCAATTAGTACTCTACTGATAAAAATAAGTACGTTTTGACTATAGTGCATCCACTGCTTCCTGGAATATTAAAAATAATGTCGAAATAAATTAAAGCCAATCGTTTTGAAAAACTAGTTCACCATGTTTAACCTCTGTTTTTCTCTATTTTAAACAACCAATTCATTTACGTTCTTTTGGTGTAAAGTTACGGTAGCTATTTATATAAATAAAACTTAATTTGGAGTAAAAACAACTGACTGGTTTGAACGTGACTGCCGCTTTACGATTTTAGTGCAAACTGTTACTATAACAGTCTATTTGACTATCTAACAGTCTATAAGAAGATATGGCATTGAATGTTATGTAGCGACGGCGACAGAAACTAATAAATAATCAAATAGAATCACAGAAGGGTATATATCTCGTGTTATGAAATAAAATCCGATGATAAAAATATCTATCATTTTAAGTTCAATTAATCAAAATAAAATTGAGACATTTATTACTATAACGTGACAAATGTTACTACTATCATTTTATGGCACACACAATTCTGAATTGGCTCTTTTAAAATCTTACCTGACTGAGCGAGGGCAGAGAGTTTGTGTTGGTGGGAGTCTTTCTGCTTATCGCTCAGTTGAGTTTGGCGTACCACAGGGATCGGTTCTTGGGCCTTTGTTGTTTTTAATAAGCATTAATGATCTTCCCTGTAATGTTAAGGCCAATGTTATCCTTTATGCTGATGACTCTACATTTTTTAGCTCAGATAGTAACATTAATAACTTGTGTAGTTTTGTAGATGAGGCATGTCTTGAGGCTAAAACTTGGTTTCAGTCTAACGAACTGGCTCTAAATGAAAGTAAAACACAACATAATTATTTTATTTACTTTGCAACCTAACCAGTACAATTATTTGCCAAATGTAAAACTGTTGGGAATTGTTTTAGACTGTAAACTTACTTGGTCAGATCACATTAATCACGTTTGTGCTAGATTATCTAGAGTGGTATTTTTGCTGAGACAACTAAAGAATTTTGTACCTAAAGAATACTTAAAAAATTCCTATTTTGCTTTTTTCAATAGCATACTTTTATATGGCTTACTCTTTTGGGGGAAATGGAATTGGTATTGATAGAGTTCTTATAATACAAAAGAAAGCAACAAGAATTTTAACAAACTCAGAAAGAAATACTTGTTAACTGTAGACCTTTATTTATTCAAGAATCGATTCTTACTGTAATAAATCTGTATATATACACATGTTTAGTTTATGTAAAGACAAAGTTAAATGATTATGTTCTCAGAAGTCATGTGCACTCTTACAATACAAGGAACAGGAATTTAATATATTCAAATTACTGCAGGTTAAGTAAAACCCAAAAGAATTTTGAATATATGTCCATTACTTTGTTTAATAAACTTGACCGGAAGGCAAATACAGTAGAGCTGAAACAGTTTAAACGTGTTGTTTTCAACTGGCTGGTAATAAATCCCTTTTATTCAATCAATGAGTACCTGAACTGTAATAACGTAAACTGTAAGTTTTAAATGGCCTAATTAATAATATTTTTAATCTAAATTTTATCTTGTTATTTATTTTATAGAGTTTTATAATTATTGTTAATTATTTATTTGTTTTTGTTTACTCCCTAATAACTCAACATTAGCTATTTTTATTGTTATGTTTTAAACATCCTTGTTATTTGTTATTTACTATAAATTTTATCGTGGCTCTTGTATGTTTCGTATCTGAATGTTAAATAAAATGTTGTGACTTTATAATAGATCATGTTGATGTTGTTGGTGGCTCAGTAGGACAATCTCTGTTTGTTTATTTTTCTTATCTCATTATAATGCCATTTGTTTATTATTGACAATGTCCATTGCTCACAAGGCTTAAAGACAATAAATATATTCTATTCTATTCTACAAAAGTTATTCGATTCCAGCTTTGTAGAAATCTGTCGCCTGAGATCTTAACCACTGACCTTGATTAACTATAATCAAGGCCACTGATTAACGCCAGCGTGAAGTTCAGCGTAACTATCGAAGCGCTGCGTTGCGAGCCAGGTCTTCATCGCTGGGAAGAGGTGGTAGTCGCTTAGTGCCAGATCTGAGCTATAAAGCGGATGATCAAACACTTCCTAATCAAAATCATCCAAGACTTGTACGATTGGCTGTATAGGGGCGTGCATTGTCGTGGGAAAACAAAATTGTTGAGCTCAATTTTCCCATACGCTTGTTTTGTATCCCTTGCCACACCTTCTTTTTCACAATTGACATGCTTCACCCATGTTTCATCACCAGTAACTTTTTCTGGATAGCCCTTGTATCACAGACATTAAAAAAGGTAAGGTAAACCTTACCCTCGCTCTAAAAGCAGCAATTACCAATAGCTAAGAGAACTAGTAAAATTACGAAAAGTGAGGTCCTTGGATGGGAGGTATTTTTCCTGCAAACAGCTCGTTTACATGGCTATTTATTTATGATGGTGATTTGGAATTGTCTTTACGCCTCTGATTTTGATTTAAGTATCTATCACACAGACCCTATTAGCTCTAAATTCACCTGGTAAAATAAGACCTTTTTAATTTTTAGTTCGTATTTAGGCGCACACATGCCATTTCAAACACTGTAGATTTTCTTCATCCTCGTAATCCGTTCGCAACCCTAACTCTGCCAAAACAACAGCAAATGGTAGACTCCAGTTGTTTATGCTGATGAATGCCTTTGCTACTTATGAAAACGCAACTTGAGATGTTTACTCAATTTGTAATGAGCTAACAAAAAAATAACTCTTAAGAGTGAAAAAAATGTAATCACTATCATCACATCCACCGTTAAAAAACAACATTGATGCAAATCGATTGTGTACCAAAATGAAAACTAATAGACAAATTTAAATTCAATTCTCTACGAAGTACTAGCTCTGACAGGAAAACTGATGACAAGAACAGTATACTTAAAATAATATGTTTATCTGTTCAAACCGTGCCCAAACTTTGAAAAACAGGCAACATCTTGAGATATTTAGATCTCGCTTTGGAGTAATCTTCAGTCAAATGATGTTGCACTCAAACTAGCAGAACCAGTAGTGAACATTCACTTATATAGATAAGTGGAGGGTTAGCCAGAAGTATTGTGATTAGCTGGTTCAATCAATCAATCAATCAGCTACCAGTACAACCCATTAGCAATCAATGTGACATTCATCTCAAGCTGTCAGTTTTTTTTATAGTATGATGCTTCTTCGTTTAGTGCATAAATAAGTATTTTCACAAATTCCATACCACTTTATTATCCAAGAAACCCAAACATAGTCAAGAAGGAAAATTACTTCAACAAAGAAGAAAGCATCATCAGATTATAAAAAAGGTTAGCCTGTGATAAAAAGTCCTATTCATTGTTGATTGATCAGTATTTGTTTAAGCCAAAGCAAATCACAATAAAGCTCCACCTCTTTATTCTGCAAATGTATATTACTGGTCCTGCCAAATTATTTTTAAAATGTTGTATGAAGACGGCTCTCTTCAGTGAGGGCAAAATATTTGAAGATTTTTATTCTAGCAATTTCTCAATGTGCTGTAACTGTTCCCCAAAACTCATATATTAGTCCATATATGCTTAGGGATTAACGTTAACGTTAATTTTGCTTAGACGATTTCCATAATAATAGAGTAGAGGGAGTGATTTTGTAATTTTAAGAAGTGAAAGAATTTAGACACAAAACGTAAAGTGTCTAAGGTATCCCAGGTAGAAAGGGTTGATTCAATAGGAATGTTAAGTTCAGCTCCAGTTCACCTTCCACTTAGTGCAGCATCTGAAGTCTAACGCTGTGACAGATTTGACTTCTGGAATCTGGAATCAACATCCGTCTCAAGAGATCCAAAATAGTCGGAGACGAAGACGCTTAAAAAAAACCCTTTACATCGTTTCAATATCAGAAACACCTAAACCACAAACAAGTGAAATCCAGATGAAGTTGTGTTCTCATTGTCTCATCAGGTGAGACAAAAACAATATTTACAAAACTACTTTGGACATTATTTTGAGGATGGATTCCAATCTTTCATACGTACTGGTTTTAGTAACATACAATGTTGACTAATGTCAGAAATCCTGTTGTACTTTCAAATCATCCACCGTCAACAATACACTTGTTAAATTACTGATACATAATAACCCTGTGCTTTGAAAATTAAAGTTATTGTTTGGCTACCTCTTCTTAGATGTCAGTGAAGTGATTGATAAAGTGTGGTATGTTTTACAATATTAAGAAGTTTTTCCCCATTCTATTTTTCCAATATTGTAATCATATCTTTCAAACTGATCTTTCCAAATAAAATATCAAGACGTTCTTACTAAGCCACATTCATTAAAATCTTCTGGAGTTCCTCAAGGAAGTGTACTTGGTCCATTTTTATTCTTTCTATATACCACTGACCTCCCAGAAAATGAACATACAAATTGCAACTTTCGCAGATGATACTGCAGTTTTGTCAGTCCATAAAGATTGTGTTCGAGCATTTCTTACTTACAACAGAATATAGTTTTAATTACAAAGTTGTTTAAGACATTGATAATCAAAATTAATGGAAATAAATCAGTTCACATAACGTTTACATTAAATCAGAATTCTTGTCCTCCAGTTACATTGCAGAACGTTCATTTACCCCAAGTAACCGAAGTCAATTATCTAAGCATGCGCTTAGACAGAAGGCTTACATCGAAATCCCACATTTAGACAAAATGGCAGTAGCTAAACCTAAAAAGAAATCAAATTAATTGGCTACTCGGATTTGAATTAAAATTTAGTTTGAAGAAGAAGTTACTATTATATAAAACTATCCTACAACCTGTATGGTATGCAGTTATAGGAAACAGCAAACAATTAAAATTTAGAGGTAATTCAACAACATAATCAAAATTGTTAACAGAAATTGCACCTTGGTATGTATCCAATAAAACATTACATTACAATCTGATCATCCCAACAGTCAAAGAAGAAATCCGATTCAGATTCAATCCATTAATTGAATATCCAGTTAACAGCCTTTAAAATCAATAAAGATTTGTGCCAAATTTCTGGTTTAAGTGATGGTTCATTTTCCCTAAAAAAATTACTATGGTAAAATATGTTAAAATATAATTAAAGAACTTCAGCAATGACCTACAGTCACTATGAAAAAAAAACTGTATTTTCTATGATTTTATTTCAGTTCTCGTATTGCTTAAAGGTTCAATCCTTAATTGGCAGTTAGTTTGACATCACCGTTAAAATGTTTCTGTCAAGTGGAAAACAATTAATATCGTCTTGCTCCAGTCACAATTGACAAAAATAACTTTGTTTACTGTAAAGAATTATTTATTGTGTGCGAAATATTATATATCATAGTTATCAAAAAATAATTATATATTAAATATAATGCCAAGATAATAACACTTTTTTTGGAATAATTTCACCTTTCAAAACTTTTGTTCTAGATTTTTAAAGTGGGTCTAGATTGTAATGGATCATTTCTTTGTGAATTACCAGATTATTGTTCTTAATGTTACTGATCATACCAAAACCTTTGAAACAAGCTCTTAAAAACTATTATGAATTACTTAATTAAAATATAAATAAATTAAAATTGTTCATGTTAATTTTTTACCATTTCAACACCATAAATTATTGATCTATGAGTGACTAACAATGGGCTGTTATCATTCCAAAAATACTTGCTGAGAAAACACTATTTATATTTAAAATGGTAAACAAATGGGGAAAGGAAGTATCAGAAGAACGAAAATATGGTAAAGGCACTGACACCAATTACACCCTATCCAAAAACTAGCTCTCCTGGTGGCCATCTTGGACAAACCTCTGGGGAATGAAAAAGAATTTTTTGGCTGCAGAACCGTATTTCTCATTTTAATGTTCAGCTTATATACCTCTAAATGCCTTTTTTGATTCTGATCAGAACCATGGAGAAAGGCCTCAGGACTTGAACTAGGAAAGAAGGATATATAGCTAGTACTTGGAATGCTAACAGGACATAGCCCTCTTCAAAATCTTCTGACGAAGGTGGGTTTAAGCCAGACTGATGAATGCAGACTTAGTGGAGAGGCAGAAAAATTAACGAAGCACATATGCTGAGCTATCCTGCTGATTATAAAACCAGGAACAAAATTCCTCAGAGTCTCCAAATCTAATTGTTGGGGAAGTCTCAGATTTGAGGGTTAAATACAAGAGAGATGCAAAGGTCCTTTTAGGACTAGATGCATTGTTATTGACCCTTCCTGCTTACAAAAAAAAAAAAACAGGTACAATTTGAACATTACATTTACTTCTTATAAAAAAGTATACATAATACGTAAATATCGCTAGCCCCACATTCATATCAACACTACTCTATCTGTATTATATGATAACACTTCTATTTAGAATATGTGATTTAGTTGTCTGAACTTAAGTTTATCGCAGTAAAAAATTACATTAAAAACTCTATGATTTTTCTTTGAAATTTATTTGTAAGGGAGGACCCTCAAACATTTTATCATTATAGGAGTATTCTGTAACTTCAAATTCCTTTAAGGACCTGTTCTAAAATGAAATTTGAAAAGTATTTGAACTAAATTTAGAGGCAAAATATGAAGTCTAAGTCAGAAACATATACAGTATACAGAAAATAATGATTAGTGAATTACAACTATTTGCTAAGTTAACTTAAAATTAGTTTCCTATAGTAAAGGTATTGGTGATAAAAAAGTCTTAAATAAGTATTTTTTATTCAAAATACAATTTAACAAACATATAACAATCACAGAGTGTATTTAATGTACAACATTTCACTATCTTACAGAAGGAGTAGATATACACATTTCACCTTTTATAAATCAACGTTTGCATATATAACAAAATTAATTAAATGAAGAATTTAAAATACGTAGAACAGCAATGTTTTGTGACTGATATTTACATATTGAAAATAAAAAGAATTGAACTATTATTTTGTACTGCAAATTTTTTTAGCATTCCAAAAACTTTTTGATTAACACAACTGATGAAACCAAAGGTCGTCAAAGAACCAAATATCCAAAATCTTGTCTCTGAACTTAACAAGTAAGGCATCCTCCACAAGAGTTGCACAATACTTAGAGAGGTAAAAAGTGGATGACATTTTCCATTATTGTTACCAAATTATTATTATCTTTGGATTCAAATACACATTCTTTGTTTATCTCAAGTTAAAAAAAAAACAACAACAATATAGTAGCTAATGCACAAGCAGGGTTGCTACAGGAGTCCAATAATGAAATTCCCTGATTTCCCAGATTTCCAGACCAAATTTTTCATTTTTCCCTGACTTTTTTCGACGCCAATCCCCAGGGTTTTTGGCAATTAATGGGTGGGCCAGCCGAGCCGCCTCGGCTGCCTGCTTCATGCGCTGCGTCGTCTGCAGACTTGGACTCGCGCGAGGCGGCAGTAAGTTTATTTGTGTAAAGGGATTTTATATTTTTCCCTGACCAACGTCGAAATTCCCTGACTTTTCCCTGACTTGAGACCGGATTCCCTGACTTTTCCCTGATTTCCAGTCCTGTTTTTTTCCCCTGACTTTTCCCTGATTTCCCTGACCTGTAGCATTCCTGACAAGAAGATCCTACTTCTTCTTGGGTGTATTGCTCACCCACTAAGTCTATGGGTGAGCAATAATAATTAATCTCCAAAATTGGCAATTGTAATGAGTCAAGAACATGGAGTTGAATCTGGAGTATTCTGGACAGAGAATATGTATTCTGTAGTATTATTTAATCCTTAATCAAGTAAAAACAACATCAGGATCTTTGAGATCCTTTAGGAAGAATAAGATCCAGTTAAGTGCACTGTCAGTGAAATCAAAATATACCAGTTCATCAAGAAGTATACTTTAAACAGTTTAAAATTATTGTTGCTAAACCTCAAATCTTTAACTCAGCAACCAAGCTATTCCAAACACTGATTTAATTTGAAATGAGCTTGACGTACAAGTTCTGTCTTTTCAAATCCAATTTAGCAGAAATCAAAATCTGGTAAAATGTTCAATTATCAATAAAAAATTCTTTCTCAAAATTTCCTTTATTAATTCGCAACAGTCACAAATTTCCTTGATAAAACGTTTGTTTGGTTGCTACTTGGACCACTATATTCAACCGGTAGTGCTTTGTTCTCAGAGAATACCACCATTTTTTCATTATGTAGATAAATTTACATAAATTAACATAAGTATTGAGAAGATGTATAGTTTAAAAATAGCTCTAGTTATTTATTTCCTCAATTATAGTCTAGAATGATTAGTTACACAACAATATCATTCATCCAATAAGGCATAAGCAACTTCTAACATTAATATTTAAATGATATACAACAAAAATCAGAGGATAAAAAAGATTAACCCTTTGAGTGCCAACGTCCGATTTTACCGGACGACAAAAGTTGGTCGAAAAATGCCAACGTCCGATTTTACCGGACGTTTGGGAAAAAGTCACTAAAAATTGTAACCTTTAATATTTTTGAATAATATCATATTGAAATGTTTGTGAAGAATCGTTCTTTTCAAAATAAATTGTTATAGTACACTTCCGATCAAAATTTAAATTATGAAACTCACATATATTTTTGGTTACCATAGCTACCAGAAACAATGTGACAATAGTTTCTTAAAAGTTGTATAACTTACTCATTATTGAAGATAATAATATAAATTTTTCAAGATTTACAGACAATTGCATACACTTTCCAGTGATATGGACTAAGAAAAGGATATGAATTTTTTGGTCATAATAATTTGGTTGAAAAATGAAATTAAAAAATATTTTTGAATTTTTTTTAGGTACGTCCATTTTTGGTATTCCTAAATTTAGTGTTATGGTAACTTTGTTATTTTATGTTAATTAAACAGAGTTTTCAGAGAAAAATAAAAAAAGAATCATGTTGATAGCTTATTAAATAGTCGAACTGTGAATTTTTTACTAAAACCTTGCAAAATGCCTGAAAAAGGGCTGGCACTTTTCAGTATACCCACTCAAAAAATACTTGGCACTCAAAGGGTTAATGATTTATTATTAATTCCAGAAATCATTTTTCAAATATGAAATACACTAATTTACTTATTTTTTTCACAAAAAATTTATTGTTTCAGATTAATAGGCCAAGTATTATGTCACAATACGGACATTCTTCGATAAAGAAGATGGATTGTCACAACAACAAAACAGCTGAAACGACACATCATGTTGCATCATTGTTTTTGCTACCATAAATCAGTCCGTATCGTTTAGAGTCACGTCGTTGTTCACTGTCTTGTCATCATGCCACAATCTGACTTCACTCAAGTGTGCAAATATTGATTTTCAATTATTAATATTTTGAACTAAACTTCAAAATACTATGTTTACATTATAACAACCTGTTTTAAATAATATAATTATCCAAGTAAACGACACATATGTTAGCAAATAGGCCCAAAGACTCTAGGATATAAATATCTCTAAAATAAATTAAAACAACCGCAATGGCTGAACTCAGTATTTTTCATTACTGAGAAGAAAAGACAACGGTAATATATACACAAATACAATTAACTTATTAACATCGAATGATGTACATAACAACGAACAACAATCCTAATCTATTACTTCTGACTATCATTTGACACTGATGCACAGCCAGAATATGGAAAAGAAATGGGAACACTGACCGTAGTATTAGTTTTAAAACAACAT